>NC_069509.1:110209702-110509702 GCF_027579735.1 Bombina bombina | reverse complement strand
TGCTAGTTAGTTCTGTTATACAGTGTAGTGAGGGCTGATTTTGTACGTTAATCTAACATCAAATTAACTGTTCATTTCTGAAGCAATATTTTTCTAAAAATTAAACAATTCATTAAAAATTCATAAAAACTAAAATAATTGAATAACAGAATCTATAAAGAAAGAAATTAATTGAATTTCATTTAAAAACTCATTTAGGGTTATTTTTCACAGTTTTTAAGATATTAATTATGATTAGGTAGTTTACTAGAGGTTTCTTAGCTGTTTGTTATTTTATTTTTCTACAGATACATCCTATGAGGTAACAATAGATGGCGCTGTTTACTTTAATGTGAGCAAGTATTCAAGATTGTAAGGGTTAAAATCCCAGGAGGCTACTTAAACAGGTGTTTCTGTATGATTGCATTACACATGATTAAGGGTTGAGCCCCGAAACGTTGTGTTTTTTGTACTCAGTGATGTTCTAATACATTGCATTAAATACATTTGGCATATTTGGATATCCTCCGTTTTTGTTCTTTTTTTATATTTGCTGGGAGTTTTGGTAGTATCTCAAGGAGGACTGACCAATTGGATAGCTGTGCTGGGTTCAGTTTGTGATTTCATTGCCCCAAAATAATCAGCTCTTTTACCTGTAAAAAAACAAATACACCCCCCCAACATTAAAACCCACCACCCATGCCCAACCTTACTCTAAAACCCACCCAAACCCCCCTTAAAAAACCTAACACTACCCCATTGAAGATCACCCTACCTTGAGCCGTCTTCACCCAGCCGGGCCTAAGTCCTCAACGAATCTGGTGCGAAGTGGTCCTCCAGATAGGCAGAAGTCTTCATCCAATCGGGCCAGAAGAGGTCCTCCAGATGGGAAGAAGTCTTCATCCAAGCGGCATCTTCTATCTTCTTCCATCCGGCGAGGAGCGGCACCATCTTGAAGACATCCGACGCGGAGCATCCATCGATCCCGACGACTACGCGAAGAATGATGGTTCCTTTAAATGACGTCATCCAAGATGGCGTCCCTTGAATTCCGATTGGCTGATAGGATTCTATCAGCCAATAGGAATTAAGGTAGGAAAAATCTGATTGGCTGATGAAATCAGCCAATCAGATTGAAGTTCAATCCGATTGGCTGATCCAATCAGCCAATAGGATTGACCTCGCATTCTATTGGCTGTTCCAATCAGCCAATAGAATGCGAGGTCAATCCGATTGGCTGATTTCATCAGCCAATCAAATTTGTCCTACCTTAATTCCGATATATATATATATATGTATGTATATGAAATGATTAAAGGGCCACTAAACCCAACATATTTCTTTCATGATTCAGATAGAGAATAGAAATTTAAACAACATTACAATTTACTTCCATTATTTATTTTGCTTCATTTTTTAAATATCCTTAGTTGAAGAAAAAGCAATACACATGGTGAGCCAATCACTCAAGGCTTCTATGTGCAGCAACCAATCAGCAGCTAGTGAGCATATCTAGATATGCTTTTCATCAAAGAATATCAAGAGAATAAAACAAACTAGATAATATAAGTAAATTAGAAAGATGTTTAAAATTGCATTCTCTTTCTAAATCATAAAAGAAAAAATGTGGGTGGCATGTCCCTTTAAACAAAGAAAATAGAACCCTTATAAAGCCAGCAACAGACTATATCCCTTCATAGTAGAAATCTCATTACCTGAGTAGTGCAATAACCAATAAAGAAACCCTAACACAGTATTATTTGCCAAATAATCATTTATATTACATATATTATTAAACAACACAGTAATGTCTCCCCACATCAAGAAAGTAAATATATTTATTTGTATTGAAAACAACCCGGGTTGTAATTAAGACTCATTAAGGTCCAGTTTTCAAAATTTGTATCCCAACCAGGAATATGATACATCAAATGTATATTTGTTATCCAAGGAAGGAGGAAAAACGTTAATGCAGGCACCACACTATGCCAATAAAGTTAACCTTTTATATGTGCCATGTTCGTAACCAGCATGAATGACAATCACTGCTTTTAAGGATACACTTAACTTTTCAGTATCACACATTGATATAAGTGAAACATTGCTTCCATGTTACCTTGTTCAGCACAAGAGCATCGCTTCCATATTTTACCTTTAGCGTGACTGGCCATAGTGCAGCAGTTCGTTACCTGCTCGTTTCACTTTCACAGGCTATGTGGTTTACCAAAACCGGAACAGATGTCGAATCACCCGATAAATTCACCTCTCCATCACAAGAAGGCTCTTTAAGTGCTCTGCACGCCTTCTGGTGGTGCTGGTGTATATATATTTTCATATATATGTATATATATGTTTTTTATATATGTATAAATATGTATTTATATATTTATATGTGTATGTATGTCTGTAAATACATATATACACATATAAACATAAGAAAAAAGAACTAATCCGGATAGATAGCCAGTGCAATAGGTTTTTATTCATCTGTAGAGTAGTTTAGCAGGGCAGCTTAAACTAACTGACATGTTTCGCGCATGTCCTATGCGCTTCTTCAGAGGTAGTTTTTTGGATGCCACAGGTGAGCTTAAGTAGGCTGTTCCAGCCTATTAGAAAGAGTGGGTTGATCCTAGGTGATAGGTGGATCTCTTAGGCTCAGATGTGGGAACCAAAGTATTTATACAATAGGATGACATTACATGGCATTTAAAAAAAAAATTGCAATTAAAATATGTTATACAAAAGATATAGAAATATACATTGACATACAAGATTGAGGTGTAAAAGTTCCATATTTTAACTGTTTGTACTTTTTAGTAATAAATAAAGAACATATATTTGCTTGTATCTCTATTTTTTAAATAGTTTTTGACAGTTATTAGAAAAATCCTTTAAACTATAATACATGATGACTTAGTCAATATTATTATTGCTGTTAGATTCCTACATTTTTACTTTGCTTTGGGAAAGAGAGAAAGGGATAGGGAAATGATAAATCTTGATAATTTTTACTCTATAATTATTTTGTATAATAAGAGTAATATGTGATATTTGCATGCTAGAAACAAATGTCTTCACCTTAAAGATTGCTCAAGTAGATTTCTACATTTGAATTCTAAGACAGATGTGGACTAATTGAGGTTTGTAAATCTGAACATAATAGATAACTGGTATTCTGAGTGTAACTTAATTGATAGTATATTTAAGTTGAATTAAAAGGGACTTATATCACACTATGTGTTATTTGTTGATTCTTTTACTCTATAAATAGATTCACATCGTATCTTCTATTAATCCCTGTTGGTGACCTGATAGCTAATGTGAAGATCCAATAAACTTCTCTTTTGAGAAGTTTTTTGACCCTATCTCCTCCTTGTGGGTCTTTATCTATATGTTCTATTCCTTGAAAAGAAAAGTTTCTCATGTGATTTGTATGTGTATGAAAATGTTTGGCTACCGGGGTTTTTGGTGTATTTTCTTCTATGGATATTAAATGTTCTCGTACTCTGTCTTTGAGAGGGCGAGTGGTGATACCTACGTATTGAAAACCACACTCTTTACATGTGATTAAATAAATAATAAATGTGGAGGTACAGCTAATTCTATTCTTTATGTGATAAATGTTGCCTGTTTGTGTTGAAGTAAAGGTAGTACTGGGGTTAGTATAATCACAACTTTTACAGTGGACATGTCCGCATCGATAGAAACCTGCTGATGGTGTGAGCCAGTTAGTGCGAGAATCATTCTTTCTGTGAAATTTTTTCTTAACTATGTCACCCAGATTTGCAGCCTTCTTTGCGGCAAATTTGACTATTTTGTCCATCCTATGTTTGAGAATTGTGTCTCCATTAAGAACTGGTAAATACTTTTTGATAATTCTACAGATTTGATCAAATTGACCACTATACTTGGTGGTAAAATATATGGGGTCTTTATCCCAAGTTTGGTTAATTTGTTTTGGGTCTTGATTTATTAAGGTGGTTTGTGTATTTGATTTCAATTTTTGGTGTGTATTTCTTTCTGTGTTATTTAATAGAATCTGTCTGTCCATTTGGGCTACCTGGGTCATTATTTTCTTAAGTGACGACTTGTGATAGCCTCTTGCTATTAATTTGTCCATTAGAATTTTAGCTTCTCTATAATATAGCTGTAGTGTGGAGCAGTTTCTGCGTAAACGGAGAAACTGTCCTTTTGGTATGCCCTTTCGCATGTGAGGTGCATGGCAGGAATCTGCTCTTAAACTGGTATTTCTCGCTAGTGGTTTGCTATAATTAGAAATGAGAATCTTGTTGTTTCCGTCATGATGTAAATGTAAATCTAGGTATTCAATCTCAGTTTCATGTGCTTTGTATGTGAAAGTTAGGTTAAGATTATTTTTATTTAGGTATTGTATGTAAGATGGAATGGTTGTGTTCTCTTGATCATTATAAATTAGTATCAGATCATCAATGTATCTGCCGTATGTTATGATGTTCTCTTTGAGGGGGCAGTTACCTCCAAAGATGTGGCAGGCTTCGAAGTAGCCCATATACAAATTTGCATATGAGGGGGCAAACTTTGCCCCCATAGCCGTGCCACATCTCTGGAGGTAATATGATCCCTCAAAAACAAAGAAATTATGCGTAAGAAGGAATTGAGCCACTTCTAATAGAAATTGTATAAAACTGTTAGGAAAATCGGTAAATCTTTCTAGCATGTATTTGAGTGCCTTAAGTCCTTCTGTGTGAGGAATACTGGAATATAAGGAGGAAACGTCTATAGTTAACCATTTGTAATTTTTGTGCCACTTTAGATTTTCTATTCTGTTAATCAGATGGGTGCTGTCTCGGATATAGCCTGGTAGAGATCTTACTATGGGTTGGAGCACATTGTCTAGCCAGTCTCCCAGCCTTTCGCATAGGGAACCCATACTGGGCACTATGGGTCTGCCAGGTGGATTGATCAGTGTTTTATGTATCTTGGGTACTATGCGAAAGGCTGGGACAATGGGATGTTCAACCAAACAGTATTGTGCCAGTGCAGATTTCATTAAGCCTCTCTCACAAGCTGTGTCTAACAGGTCCCTAACTTCATTTCTATATTTAAGTGTAGGATTGAAAGTTAATTTCAGGTATGTTTTGGGTTCTGTTAGTTGGGAGAGAACTTCTGCTCTATAGTCAGTTTTGTTGAGGATGACTATGGCACCTCCCTTATCTGCCGAAGTGATGACTATATCTGGGTTAGTTCGTAAAGTACGTAGAGAGTCACATTCTTCTAAGGTAAGATTGTCTTTTAATGTCTCTGTATTGTCATGAATGGTATGGTGTAGTCTGGTTAAGTCCTGTTCTACTAGATTTTGAAACATTTCAATTGGGTCACTTCTGCTATTTACTGGATAGAAATATGACTTATTTTTAGTAGTGGTGTTAAATATTGGTATAGGATTGTTTTCACTGAGGTGTCTAAGGGTGTGAGCTTGAAGCGTGATAAGGTTGTTTAAATCGCATAATTCTTCAGAAGCAAAGCCTGTTGAGGGCTGTGAGTGAATCAATGGGTGTTCTTGTGAAGTATGTGTAGAGTATGTGCTTGTTGGGAGATTGGTAATTTGTGTGATTGGAGCAGGTGAGCTAGAGTGAAGGTCAATGTTAAAATTGTTTTCTAAGCTTATGTCATTTAAATACTGTGTGTGATGTAATGTTTTCTTAGAGTGGTTTTTCTTACTAGTGCATTAACGTCTAAAATAGTTGAAAAAAGGTCAAAATTAGTATTTGGTGCAAAAGAGAGGCCTCTATTTAGGAGTTTAGTTTGGTGATGTGTAAGTGTCAAATGAGATAAATTAATTACTGCTTCTTTGTGAGTTTCTTGATTCAGCTCGGGTACCTGGCGGGTAATTCCTTTTTTGGAGTACTGCTAGTAATTGGAGTATTAACCAGAGTGGTAAGAGGTGTTCTACCTTGTGATGTTGATGGATTGTCAGACTCATCGCTAGACCCATGGGTATGTGCAGTATTGTCTTCCCTAGTAGGAGTATAATGCGATGTATCAGTCTCAATACTAGAGAAGGTTACTCTTTTGGCATTGGGTGTGTGATGGGAGCTATTTTTCCTTTTGTTGCCTTTGCCTTGTTTGTTAGTGTTGGATCTGTGTGGTCTATTTTTCTGCCATGAGTAAACAGTATACACATATAAACATGAGTAAACAGTATACACATATAAACATATATACACATATAAACATAAGTAAACAGTATACACATATAAATATGAGTAAACAGTATACACATATAAACATGAGTAAACAGTATACACATATAAACATGAGTAAACAGTATACACATATAAATATAAGTAAACAGTATACACATATAAACATGAGTAAACAGTATACACATATAAACATATATACACATATAAACATAAGTAAACAGTATACACATATAAACATGAGTAAACAGTATACACATATAAACATATATACACATATAAACATAAGTAAACAGTATACACATATAAACATGAGTAAACAGTATACACATATAAACATAAGTAAACAGTATACACATATAAACATGAGTAAACATTATACACATATAAACATGAGTAAACAGTATACACATATAAACATATATACACATATAAACACATACATACATATGTACACATACATAGACAAAGATATAAGTGCATTGGAACCCGTTGCAGTTAAGTAGATGAAAACATGAGAAAACAGTTGTATGCAATATTAATTTTGAATAAAGTGTTTTACTATGTATTTACTGTAAATTTTCACATTTCAGTGTTCTGCACATAGCAGAATATGTTCTGAGTATATACCTATATTTAATTATGTGTATATATATATATATATATATATATATATATATATATACTGTATATTTATTTATTTAGATAGATATATAGATTGATATAATTGAAAATATGCGATTGGTTTTGCGAGAAAGTGTTTTTTTTTCTACTTTTTTTTCTCCATTGACTTCTAAGGGGGAATACGTGAACGTGCACATGATATTGTGCTCGTCGGGTAAGCACGCAAGTGAAAACAGTTTACTTTCAACTCATAATACGAGTGCAAAAGTGAAAACAGTTTACTTTCAACTCATAATACGAGTGCAACCCTTGCGCAAAAATCAAGTGGGAGCGATAATTAGTACATCACTTAATCTGGCCCTATATTGTCCTTGTAAAGTATCTCAAATAACTGTTGTTTTCTTTTTGCTTTTATTTCAAGTTAGCTTTTCGGCATATGTTTGTATGTAAAGTTTTCTTAAGGGGTTATCTTTTTCATTTCAATTAGTTTGTTCTGTAATGTTCTGAATGCATTTTCATGATGCCGGTATCCTTAAAGGGACACTGAACCCAAATGTTTTCTTTCATGATTCAGATAGAGCATGACATTTTAAGCAACTTTCTAATTTACTCCTGTTATCAATTTTTCTTCGTTCTCTTGCTATCTTTATTTTAAAAGCAGGAATGTAAATCTTAGCAGCCAGCCCATTTTAGGTTCAGCACTATGGATAGCGTTTGCTTATTGGAGGCTTACATTTACCCACCAATAAACAAGCAAAACCCAGGTTCTCAACCAAAAATGATAATAGGAGTAAATTAGAAAGTTGCTTAAAATTGCATGCTCTATCTGAATCATGAAAAAAAAAATTGGGTTTAGTGTCCCTTTAACAGTGGAGCTTGTTTATTTTTTACGTTGCTATGCTGTAAGTTTTCTCTGAAAGATTCACAAATGGGTATTAATGAATGGGGCTTTTGTGTTGTTGTTAATTTGGCATTAGTGACTCAGGGCTTGATGGTTAAAAATCCACCGACATGTAGAGAAATCATGCAAAATTGTTGGGGACTTTTTTTGAGCATTATATTGAAATGTATGTGTCTATCCTTCATATCAAGAACCCGGCATAGCTAGACAAACAACTATCAAGATGAATTTTGCTTCCTAAAATTCTTTGAGACACCACAGAGTTTTAGATTAATAGGCGGCTACCTCATTTTGGGCTAGATTACAAGTGGGCGCGCGATAAATAAACAACCATTACAAGTAGCTGGTTATTGCTACCGCAAGCTCACGGTAGCAATTAGTGCTCAGGAAATTAACCAGAGATCAGATCTCTGGTAAATTTTCTAAAAATTCCCCAAATGCCCCCAAAATAGAGGGTCTTTTATTTTTTTTATGGGAAAAATGTAGGGTTTTTTTTTCATAAAAAAATACTGCACTAGTCAGTTTTAAGGGGTTAAAGTTGGTGGTGTGGGTTGTTAAAAAAAAAAAAAAAACAGCACTGAAAAGTGCCTTTACATAGTAGTCTATGTGAAACTGTGTGTTCCCTATAAATATATATGTATATGATTATATACATATGTATTTATGTTTTAATATGTGTATATACATATATATTTAAAATGTTTACCCATCACTGTGCTACTTACCCCCTTAGCTACGCTTAGGATCTGTGCCATGTATAACAGCATCAGAACGAGGCTCCGATTGGAGCCAATGGATGCTCGCTCTTGTGAGCGCAATGCTTCCATGCAATGTGAATGTGAGGACGTGTTTGCTTTGCACCTCACTTGTAATACCAGCACACGCGGAAGCGATATTTTGCGCTCAACTAATCTGGCCCTTAATTATTATTATTTTTTTTTTGTAACATTTTATACTAAACTATGCAAGTAATATGATATACCTAGAATTTTTTTTTCTTATTGGACAAATATGTTAAAAATATGAATGCTGATCTTGCAAGAACCTAACAGAAACTGTACAAGGTGCAAAATCCAATGTAATTCAGCACAACAAACAAACAGGTGTGCACGCCCACAGGTCACTGCAAAAACCTTTGGATAATACAAAAGTTCAAGAAAACGGCAGCACCACCTTGATATGCAATAAATCCTCTTTATTCTTTGTGTAGGAGCAGGTAAAAAATGACTACATTTCGGGTCACATACCCTTAGTCATGTCAATTACAACTGTGTATTACAACAAACTTAAATACCTTAACCAGGTGAACTGGCTCCTCCCCTTTAACTATTACTTATATTTTTCATTCTGGTTCAATCCAGCTCCCCCTACTGGCAGAGGAGTGAAACTTCAATACAAAATGAAACAAAACAAAATATACACAAACAGATGTGTAGCAGGTTAGCCTATCCGAAAAAAAATCTTTTTCTGAGGAAAGAATATATACATATTTTTTTATATTACATGAATATACCCAAGTCAAAGTCTCTGTTCATTCCTTTTGATTTTAAAGCATCTAGTGTATAAATCCAGAATAATTATTTTCTTTTTAACAGCAGTTCCCTGTCACCTCCTCTCCTGGGAACAGGGACCCAGTCTATGACCTGAAACCTTAACTGTGAAATGTTGTGGCCTGCCTCTAAAAAATGGCAAGCCACCAGGGCTTCTATGTCCTTTCTCCTAATGCCAGATTTGTGTTGTACCATTCTATCTCTTACTCTTTGTGTCGTTTCGCCGATGTAAATTTTGGCACACGGACACTTAATCAGGTACACCACAAAGGTAACATTACACGTAAAGTAGCCCTTGATGTTAAATCTTTTACCTGTAATAGGATGTGAAAAGCTGTCACCTTTTATAGCACTATTGCAGCTGGAACAACCTAGACATGGGAAAGTTCCTTTTTTGTGCACTCAAATAGCTAGTAGAATCTCTCTTAAGACTACCCACATCAGTCCTAACTAACATGTCCCTCAGATTGTATGGACGTGTATATGCTGGCATAGGAGGATCTTGAAAAATCTTAATGTCTGGGTGACAGTTTTTAATAATATGCCAATGACGCCTAATAATCTTCTGTACCTTGGGACTAATAGTGTTAAATTCAGATAAAAATATAATTTTTTTCATCCTTGTTCTTTCTTTCCTTAAGTTCAAGTGCCTTTTGTCGTTGAATCCTATTAACCTCTTCTATACTTTCTTTAATTAATTTCTCAGGGTAACCTCTTTGTAAAAAATGTATGCCTTCCTCATGTAGTCTAGTCTCTACTAATGTGGTATCTTTAACAATTCTCACTATGCGTAAAAATTGACTCCTAGGTAAAGATTTGTTCAGTGTTGGTGGATGGGCACTAGTGTAATGTAACATAGTATTATGATCTGTTTCTTTACAATAAAGATCTGTAAATAAAGAACCATTCTGTTTGTAAACCTTTGTGTCCAAAAAATGAACAGTTTCCTCACTATATGTGAGGGTGAACTTAATATACCTAGAGTTCAAATTTAAAGTATGTACAAATTCTTTCAGGGATCCAATGTTGCCCCACCATATGCCAAATATATCGTCTATATAGCGCCACCAGGTGGCGCCATAGCGTAAAAATAATTCATTTTCAAAAACCAAATGTTCTTCATACCAATTCATGTATAAATTGGCATATGTAGGGGCAACATTGGACCCCATGGCTGTTCCTTGTTTCTGCTTATAATATGTATCCTGAAACAAAAAATAATTACAACACAAAATTATTTCCAACAGTTCTAATAAAAACTGTTGTTCTTGTAAGGTATACCTATTACTAGCTGCCAGGACACTTTTAATCACATCCAACCCACTATTGTGAGTAATGGAAGTGTAAAGACTAATTACGTCAAGGCTATAGAGGATGCATTTGTCATAGTTCCCTGTTTGTTGTAATACAGAGTTGTAATTGACATGACTAAGGGTATGTGACCCGAAACGTAGTCATTTTGTACCTGCTCCTACACAAAGAATAAAGAGGATTTATTGCATATCAAGGTGGTGCTGCCGTTTTCTTGAACTTTAGAAACTGTACAAGGCTATGGTGATTTGGTGGATGCAAAAAAGCTCAAAATTGTCTGGATCTCACAGCAACAGTATGCTTTAGTAGACCTTAGCTCTGACCATGCATATAAAATGATGGAGACAATTTTCAGACCTTTCTAATTCACTCCTATTATCAATTTTCTTTGTTCTCTTGCTATCTTTATTTGAAAAAGAAGGCATCTAAGCTAAGGAGCCAGCCAATTTTCGATTCACAACCCTGGACAGCACTTGTTTATTGGTGGGTGAATTTATCCACCAATCAGCAAGAACAACCCAGGTTGTTCACCAAAAATGGGCCGGCATCTAAACACACATTCTTGCTTTACAAATAAAGATACCAGTAGAATTAAGAAAATTTGATAATAGGAGTAAATTAAAAAGTTGCTTAAAATTGCATGCTCTATCTGAATCACAAAAGAAAAAAATGGGTTCAGTGTCCCATTAAGCATTTACTATTTTTTAAGCTTTTATAGCCAATAACATAACAATATATGAAAAGGTTTCAGATGAATAATGACAATAACAGAAATAATACTATATACATCAATTTATTTACTATAATGAGACATATATTTATCATTATTCAATTGGACAAGGTTCACAAGTGTTGAACCTGTCTGTTCAGGATCACAACTTGCAAGCATCATTTGCTTCCCGTATTTTGGTTAATTTCCATTTAGTCAAAAAAATGGAGCCGTAACCTACCGAAGCGGCCGACAGATAAATGTCGTTTTTTGGCTCCATTTTAGTACCAGGTTTCCACTGAAATGTTTTGCACATTGCGTGCAGTTGCTCTTTTTGTGTTGGTGTAAGTTAACGTTGTGTTAACGCGTCAATCCGACGTTGGTTTTCTCAAAAATCGCACCATGACAAGTTTGTTGCTATGGTAACCCGGTTTTACACTATAAAATGTACGTGTAAATTCAGCGCTTCTTACCTGTGATCACCTATAGAGGGAAACAAAAACAAAGATTACATTGAATTCATTCAAAAATAAAATTAGATGAAAAATGTTTTATTTTGCTTTATTACATTTTTAAATGTGTTGATATGTGTAATAGTGATGTGCATTCCTTTTTTGATGAATGCGCATTTGACATGAAAAGGGGATTTTCGTTTTCATAAACGAAAATGAAAATCCGAATGAATGCCCCAACCTTATTTTTTTAAGGGTTAAAGGGACAGTCAGCATGCAAGGAGAAAAACACACCAGCGCCACAATAGGCTGTTATACCCAAGAATCACAGAGTCAATATAAGAATAAAGAAAAGTATTTATTACTAGATCAATATAGGACAAGGAATACAATAATATAAATCCTCACTAAATCAAAACTGAAATAAGATCTAAAATAAGTGCAGGTTGGCCAACCTGGGAAACTAATATCAAATAGATATAATGTCTATAAGTGTAGAGCATATGTAAAATAGTATCTAAAATAGTATCTAAAATAGTGTCTAAAATACAGAATAAAACATAAACACTTTAGAAATGGATGGTGTTATATAACACACAGCGATATACCGTATATAATATATGGCAAATAAAACATATGGCAAATATAAACTTGCTGACAAAAACTAGCTGGTAAATTAATTCTGACCACAAAACATTAAAAGACCTATATGGAGTACTGTCAGTAATAACCACTTCTGAACATGGGTTAATGACCGATGAGAGTCTATAAGTCTGTAAAACTGTATTATCAGTGATTCAAGTAGTAGGATACTTCAGTCAATAAAGAACGGATTAAACCTTTCTGGGTTTTTTGTCCGTATACAGAGCAGCTGATTGGTACCTTATTATATTGTCAATCCAGTTTATGGCATTCAAGCGTATCTTCTCATGAATGCTGTGTCAGGATAGTGATTCCAATACCTCCAAAAAAAGCAGATCGTGAAGCCGGTTAGTTCCTCTTGGCGTTCTCCCGCTGTGCACCTACAGAGTGCGCGCCTTATCCTGAAGGAGCTCTGATAGGTTCAGGCTGTTTGTGGGGGAGTGTCCGCTCTCGATCAGGTATGGACACCGGCTCTACGGCTATAGTGGTGTGTGATGTCTAGGACTTCCAATGCGTCCAAAGCAGTCTCCTTGATTAGGAAAAGATAGCAGCGATGTTTAGGACTTCCAATGCGTCCAAAGCAGTCTCCTTTGTTAGGATAAGATAGCAGCAACGCGTTCCAACTGAGAGGACTCAGTCTTTATCGAGCTGCTTTTCCTTAGCTGTGTGAGGCTTAAGTAGCCTCTAACCAGTTACTATAGGGCGGAACTTAATCATTCAATTAGCCTTGGGGATGCCATTTGTCTCATTCAAAGGCATGTTAATAAAATAAAATAAACACATAATAAATGAATGATTTTTGAAGTGGAATAATCTGATTTAACATAACATATAGATCCTTTTGTTAGAATAGTAATGACTTTTTACTGTGATAAGGATTTTCCTACATAGAGATATAGATCGACTAATGCTAGTTCTTATAGCTAAAGAATAACGGACTAATACTAGCATAGAGGAAAATAAGACAGGCATAGGGGAAATTAAGACAGGTATTAATATGTAAAGAAACATATTAGCTATAGCTGAACTCGATTATAATATCATAATAGTAGTGAACTATACCCAATAGTAAGTGTATCAATTATAAAGAACCAAGAGATAGTTTGTATAGACTTAATGGGAATGTCAGTAAAGCTCCTTTCAAAATGGATTTATTATTTTAATGGAGAAGATTATCGTGGAGTAATTAACTGGAAGTATATTTGATGGAAATTATTGCTCAGGAGTTTAAAAAGTAATTCAGATTAAAATCTAAATTTAACCCTTCTGGTTTTAAGGTGCGGAGTTCGAATATCCATTTGGCCTCATTCTGTAATAATAAGTGAGACAAATTACCTCCTCTTTTCTTTTCATTTATTTTGGCTATTGCTGTAAAATTAAAGAATTTTAAATTATTATTACAGCAAGTTTTAAAGTGTTTTGCCACTGGGAGATCCTTATTTCTATCTTTTTCTGAATTTTCAATGGAGTTTACGTGTTCCCTAATTCTCTCTCTTAATGTTCTCTCCGTTTCACCTATATACTGTTTCCCGCATTTTTTACAAGTTATCAAATAGATTGTATTGATATCTATGCATCGTATAGTCTCTTTTATTGTGTAATTTTTCATTGTATTTGTTGATGTAAATTTTTTTGTTTTTTTGGCATATTTGCATACCTTGCATGTTAGGCATGGATAGAAGCCTTGTAGTTTTTCCCCAAGTAAATCTCTAGTGGATTTACAGGCATTTTGTTTGTATGTTGGGGCTAATTTACTTTTTAGGTTTTTAGTTTTTTTATATACAAATTTGGGATTATTAGGTAATACAGTTCCTAAGTGAGGGTCAGATTTCAAGATTTTCCAATGTGTTTTAATGATTTTTTCTAATTTATGTCTATCTTCACTGAACTCAGTGATAAAAGGTAGAAAAATTTCTGTTGTTGTAGTGGTATCTGGAATATTCTCTTTTATTTTATATTGTAGGATGTCTTTTCTTTCTATTTCTTTAATCTTAATTCTTTCTGTTTCTATTCTATCTTCAGAATATCCTCTTTCAATAAATTTATTCTTTAGTGTTATGGACTGACTTTCAAAGACACTATCTTCTTTACAATTTCTTTTCAGTCTCAAGAACTGTCCTTTTGGGATATTATTTTTCCATTTCTGGAGATGACAACTTGTCTCATGGATAAAATTGTTAGCATCCACTTCCTTGAAGTAGGTTTTGGTTGTTACAGTATTGTCTATTATGCTAATTTCCAGATTGAGATAATGGACTTTTTCTTTGCTAATGTCTGCTGTGAATTTTAGATTAAGATTATTTTCGTTCATACTATTTAGGCACTCTAGTAATAGATCATAACTTCCCCTCCAGATAATAAATAGATCATCTATATACCTTTTGTAGACGATAATGTGGCGCTGGTGTGTTTTTCTCCTTGCATGCTATCTCTCCTTTTTGGGATCTTTAGAGGAAATCCCATTTAAACTCACTAGCCATACCCTCTTTTTCTAGCGCAAATCTATCACCTCTTGCTCCTAAAGGGACAGTCAACACTAGACTTTTTGTTGTTTAAAAAGATAGCTAATTCCTTTATTACACATTCCCCAGTTTTGCATAACCAACACAGTTATAATAATACACATTTTACCTCTTATCTATGCCTCTGCAAACTGCCCCCTTATTTCAGTTCTTTTGACAGACTTGCATTTTAGCCAATCAGTGCTGGCTCCTAGGAACTCCATGTGCGTGAGCACAGTGTTATCTATATAGCACACATGAACTAACGCCCTCTAGTGGAGAAAAACTGTAAAAATGCATTCAGTTTAAAGGCGGCCTTCAATGTCTTAACAAATTAGCATATGAGCCTCCTAGGTTAAGTTTTCAACTAAGGATACCAAAGGAACTAAGCAGAATTGGTGATAAAAAATAAATTGGAAAATTGTTTAAAATGACATGCTCTATCTGAATCATGAATGTTTATTTTGGACTTGACTGTCCCTTTAAATAGCATAATTGGGCAGTAAACCTAGAAAATAATGTTATATAATTCTGCACATAGTGCAGAATTATATAACATTATCTTAGCCAAACTTTATGCAACATAATATTGCTGGTGAATTTTTTTTTAAGAAAAGAGAGTTTTTCAGACCGCCGCTCTTGCTCTTCTGAGCGGGTCTGGTTTTCCCCCGAGCGCATCTGGCCAGCTGTCTAGTCACAGCCCGGCCCGATCGCACCATTACACTCAATGTTGCTCACTCCCACTATCAGACAGAGCAGGAGCGAGCTGAAATGAGTGTAATGGCGCGATCGGGCCGGGCTGTGACTAGACAGCTGCCCAGATGCGCTCAGGGGGAAAACCAGACCCGCTCAGTAGAGCACAGAGGGCGGGTCTAAAAAACCCTCTTTTTTAAATCAAATTTCACCGCAAGAGCCCCGGTAGCGCTAACAGGCGACTTAGCTCGCTCAGCTCCCAGGACCTGCACAATTGTTAGCGCGTTGCCCATATTAACTATTTTAAGCATTAAAAGGAAATGCAAAGTAAAATGAAACATTCATGATTAAGATAAGTTGTAGATTTGAGAAAAGTCTAATTTATTTCTAATATAAAATGTACTCCTTTCTCTTGGTATCCATTGTAAAAACACAGCTCCTTTCCATGAGAGCATACTGAGATATGCACAGCAGTATAGACATGTCTCGAGCACTATATGGCAGCAGCGTTTGTAACAATGTTATACATTTAGTGCTCAAGACACTGCCACAATATTCTCTCATTAAAAGGAGCTCTGTTTCAAAAAAGGATACCATGCGATAGAGGTTAGAGAGAGAGCTTTTTTCTGTTTAATTTATCTGAATTATGAAAGATTGATTTTTACTTTCACGTCCCTTTAATGAAATTCTGTGGTTATGTCCTTATGTCACTCTTAGGGGTCAATTTATCAAAGGCTTCACAAGCATTTCGACCCACTACGGTTGCAGGTTCTCACAAGAAAAGTGAAATACAATCTCCATGGTCTAGTCCGACTGGGGAGATTGACAGCTCCTGCCCGCATGCGATTGGCAAAATAGCGCTCGTGTACAATGCTGAATTCTGCCAGGGGAATTCAGCCCGCCAGAGGCGAGCTGTGGCTGACAGGGGCGCGTATGTACCCCCCTGTCTGTCTCAGCTTGATAAATCACCACCTAATTACAGATTGAGAACACAGAGAGGCCCATTTATCAAGCTCCGTATTGAGCTTGATGCCCCATGTTTCTGGCGAGTCTTCAGACTCACCAGAAACAGACGTTATGAAGCAGCGATCTAAAGGCCGCTGCTCCATAACCCTGTCCACCTGCTCTGAGCAGGCAGACAGGAATTGCCACAATTCAACCCGATCTAATACGATCGGGTTGATTGACACCCCCCTGCTGGCGGCCGATTGTGAGCTGCTGGTGCAATGCTGAATTCGGAGAGCGCATTGCTCTCCGCATTCAGCGAGGTCACTGTCGGATCAGGTCCGCAAGACCTTTGATACATAGGCCTCAGAGTCTGAATCTGTCCATTAAAGTTCCATTGTTTCTACAAAATTCTCAAATCCTAAACTATAATGAATATGCTTTTATTCACAACCCGGCTAGGCTGTGGTTTTGAATATTTTTCTTGTGGCTCATGAACCTGTGCGTTCAGTAATCATTGTTGAAATAAGTTATGCTGGGGTTTCCTCTCTTTCTTGTAAATTACTGTAACTGGCTGAAAGTAAATTAAACCACAACGTTCTCCTAAAAAAAAAAAACTGTCTAGAAGAATATAAAAGACTTCCTCCAAAAAATGATACGAACTTTGTAATATATATGTGAAATATTAGGTAAATCAGCTGTTGTGTAGACAAAGCAGTATGTCTGATACTTGGTACCACCCCGAAGATGTTTTGAGTCCTCTTATACATTTAGTTTTTTAACACAATTATATTAACTGAACTATATAAACAAAAATCATTTGTACAAGAATTAAATATAATTTTGTGCATAAATAAATGTAGTTTTTTTTTCTTAAAACTGAAACCCAAAAAAATGATTTAATGTTTCATATAGAGCATGCAATTTTAAACAATTTTCTAATTTATTTCTATGATCACTTTTTCTTTATTCTCGTGGAATCTTTTGTTGAAAAGCAGAGATTAAAGCTAAGGAACCGGCCCATTTTTTGAGCACTATATGGCAGTAGTTTTGCAAGAATGTCACCCATTTGCAAGAACACTAGATGGCAGCATTACTTCCTGTAGTGCCCCAGATGTCTACCTAGGTATCTCTTCAACACAGAATTTCATGGGAACAAAGCAAATTTGATAATAGAAGTAAATTGGAAACTTTTTTAAAATATATGCTCTGTCTGAATCACAAAAACAAAATGTGGGTTTCATATCCCTTTAAAGGGACAGTAAACATAGAACAAAATATTTCTGCTTTTTAACATGCCCTTTGTACTACATATATGTAGTATTAATCATTCCTCTTAATTTTTTTTTTGTTCATAAAAATTATGTTCAGAATTTACTCACAGGGTGTGTCTACTGGACACTTTCCCCCCCCCATATTTTTTAGATTTCTTATAGCAGCCAATACTAACAATACCAACCGCGCTATAAGTATAATTAATGAGTGCATACATCTGTCTACAGCTGTATACTCGGTTTGGCACATACTCATCTGTCATGCCGCACTGTGTAAAAGAGGTTGCCTCTGCAATCCTGGATCTCGTCCGCATAGGTGCACGATAGGGATGGGCGAATGTGTTTATATTCAAATTTGAATGTTAGAACGAATGTTATTGTAGAATTTCAATTTACATAATAGAATGTTGATAATATTCTTAAAAATTCGATTTTCGAATGTTATTTACAGTTTTCGAATGTCACATTCGAATTCGAATGTCACATTCGAATTCGAATGTTACATTTGAATATCACATACAAATTCGAATATTACATTTATAAAACACAATTGAAGACTAGAAACACTATTTCGAATGTCACATTCTAATCGAATTTCACATTGGAATTTGAATATTACATTTATAAAACACAGTATTAGACTAGAAATACTATTTCGAATTCGAATGTCACATTCAAATTGAATATCACATTTGAATAGAATATCACATTTAAAACACAGTATTAGACTAGAAATACTATTTCAAATTCGAATGTGACATTCAAATTCGAATGTAGCATTCGAATTCGAATATTACATTTATTAAACACAGTTGTAGACTAGAAATACTATTTCAAATTTGAATGTCACATTCGAATTCGAATATTACATTTCAAAATTGAATGAATACATTGCTAAACATTCTATTATTCAAACGAATATTTTCAAATTTTATTGAAAAATTAGAAAACGAAAATTCGAAAATAGAATATTAGAATGTTATATAAACATTCGAAATTCAATTTGAACGAACGAATATATCAAAATTTGTTTTAAATTTCAAATTTTTAGAAACCTTCGCCCATCCCTAGTGCATGAGCGCTAATGCCCTCTGTAAACACTCCCTGGTAAGGTGTGGCTTAAGGGGGTGGGCGACTGATGGATGCCTAATAGTTCTGTGACACTAATGTAAGTTAAAAAAAGTATATATAAAGAATATATTTCCATGTTCAATATATACAATTTATTTCCTGATTGTAATAATATAATAATATCTGCTCTTAGAATTGAAAAAGTTTACTGATCCTTAAACTGATGCTTGTAGTATTCTTTTTTAAACAAAAAACCCAGTCTTACATAGGCCCTGATGATCTAAAAGTCCTCATGGTTAGAAATATGATTTTGACCCTCTCATGGGCAGACCTCACAGAATGATCTAAGAAAAGGGGATGAACCAAGAATTCCTGGCAAGCTTACCTCCATAGAAAGTAGTGAAGCTCACTAGAATGCAGAACCTCAAAGGGGAGAATGAATGTGACAGGGAGCAATTGACAAAAAAATTTTTTTTTTTATGAAACACTTTGGGCTCCATTTATGAAGCAGCAGAGGGATATTGTACGCTAGATTTTTCTTTGCATAAATGCTTTGTAGATGATCCATTTATATAGCCCATCTGGTAGTGTTTTTATAAAAATTTATAGTTTTGCTTATTTTTTAAGAACTAACCAAGCCCCACAGCGTCAGATGTATACTGATGTCTACAGACTCCTGTTTATGTTATCTGTCTTTTCATATGCGTGGGAGGTGGGGAGTGTCTGCTATTTTTGTTTACCCAGCCCCTTTCAGTGGGTGTCCTAGACTACCTTAACAACAGTGCTAAACTGGGAGCTTCTAAGTAAGTTTTTAAAAGGTTTTACACTGTATTTTAAGAGCAGTATCTGTGCATGTTCCTCAGTATAGTAGTGTCAGGGATTCCTCTCATACTACCTGTCAGTAATCACTGTTCCTTTAATTTTCTGCTCACCTTATCCTCTCCACCCTATTTAAGGTTGCCTCCCACTTCACAAGTTGCTTAGTATTGAAGTCATACCTCTGATACACTACAAGCCAACTCCTGCTGTGTACTGAGTTTTCAACAGACGGATCCACGCGACCTGATCACAACCTGCCAAAGTGAACGCTGTTCACATTCCTACGATTCAGCATTTGACAAAATTACATTCTGCTATTAATCCACAGCGCTCTCTAACACCTTGTCATCTCTACTGCTCTGTATTTACTCTGCTCCGGATTACACTGCATCGACAGTCAGCTGGGATACAACCACGCTCATCCAAGCCAGGCGGCTGTGACGTCACACGCCAACTTCAGCACAGTCGGACTGACACAGCGCTCTGTAACCACTCTTTGTATCGCACAGCTCTCTCTACGAATTGATCTCCGGTAAGCCTAAACTTCATAAGTATTTTGCTGTGGTATCCTGCACCTAAATTCCACTCCTATTGAGATATTATGCTACTTGGACAATATACAACCTTCATATTTTCCTATAAGACTTTATTTATATGAGGTTCAATTACACCTCATCCGCTTATATTTTCTGCACTAACAATTGATTATTTTTTATAAAAGTTTCTGCTTCATATTTTATTAGTTCTGCCCTATATGCCTTATCTGACCTCTGGGGTGTAAACCGATTTCCCTGCTGCATTTCCTCAGTGCACTCCTCTGCACATGTGGCAGCTATAGGGTAATCTTATTTACACCACCATTATAGAAATCACAGCTTGGTGTTACAAATGAAGATACAACCTCTCATTGTACTCTTCAGTAACTTTCTGCTACATTAATTTAGATTTTATATTGTCTCAGCAATTGAGGTCTTACCATTGATAGCGAAATTATTTTGTTTTCCTCAGATTTCGCATACGGGTGTGACAGAATACTAAGCCCTAAAGTAATATGGACCCAGCTGAGACTAACCCACACATAATTGCCCTTCAACAAAGGGTTGACCTATTAACTGATGGTCTCAATTCCCTTAAAACAGAGAATGAAACTATAAAAGCCTATATTAGGGATGTGGTTGACAAAAGAATTCCTGGCACTGAGCCCCAAGTTAGTCCCCCAGAGAAATTCCATGGGGATAGATCCCAGTATAGAGAATTCAAAAACGCATGCTTGCTCATGTTTGCATTAAAACCCCATACCTATCCTACTGATAGGGTGAGGGTTCTTACTACGATTTCATACCCCGAACCCCGTACTTGGGCGAACACATTCTTTGAGAACAACGAAGAAATCTTAAACTCATTAGAGAATTTCTTCACAGCTATGGGTCAGTTGTATGAGGACCCATACAAACAGATTACGGCAGAAACAGCCATGAGAGGGTTGAAACAAAAAAAGAGGGTTGTAGAAGACTACATCACCGAATTCAAGAAATGGGCAAAAGATTCACAGTGGAACAACTTATCATTGCGGAACCAGTTTAGATTGGGTCTGTCTGACGCTATTAAAGATGAACTTTCACGAATAGATCTACCCCCTACACTCGAAGAATTGATGACCCTGTCCATCACCATAGACAGACGCCTCAGAGAAAGGCAGCAAGAGAGGTCTTCACATGATTTCCCTTACAAAAAACAAGTCACTACCTCACATACTACTTCCTCTACTAAAAGCTTGCCCGAACCTATGGACATAGGATTCGTTAAAGGTCCTCTCTCTCCCCAAGAAAAGCTCAGACGACGCAACCTAAATCTTTGTCTATACTGTGCTTCTGACGATCACACAGTAAAAGATTGTCCATCCCTTCTCAGACAGAATAAGGGTAAGATTTCATACCAGCCTTTTTGTTGTACTACCCAGGTACAAACTCATTCTTATTTAACAGTGTCTCTTCTCTTACAGTGGGAACAACAGCGGGCCAGCGCATCCGCGATAGTTGATTCCGGAGCCACTGCCTCATATATAGATAAGGAATATGTCACTGTAAATAAAATACCACTAACTCAGAAAAAGTCTCCTGTTTTTCTTAGGGGGATAGATGGTAGAGAAATCACTACTGGTCCTGTGGTCTATGAAACCATACCCCTCCTGGTGAGTACCACTGACCACCATAGAGAGTTTATTACTTTTGATGTAATCTGTTCACCTGTCTCCCCTGTGGTTCTGGGTATTCAATGGCTTAAAACTCACAATCCAACTATAAACTGGTCTAACAACTCACTGACCTTCTCTTCTCCTCACTGTATTAACAATTGTTTTCCGGTCACTGTCCTACAGACAACCGAAGTCTCACACGAAAACCTTGTACCTGATGTGTACAAAGAGTACATTGATGTTTTTAGTAAGACAGAAAGTAAAAATCTACCCCCTCATCGTAAATACGATTGTCCCATTGATATCATTCCAGGATCTGAAATACCCTGTGGGCATATATTCCCTCTGTCTAACCCCGAACTTCTGCATCTAAAAACTTATATCCATGAAAATCTAAAAAAAGGCTTCATACGCCCCTCTACTTCTCCCGCAGGTGCGGGGATATTTTTCGTGAAAAATAAAGACGGTTCACTAAGACCCATAATCGACTATAGAAAATTGAATCAGATTACCATAAAAAATAGGTACCCTTTACCGTTGATTCCAGAGCTCATAGAGAGACTTGAAGGGGCCAAATACTTCACTAAATTGGACCTAAGGGGGGCTTACAACCTAATCCGAATAAGATCTGGGGATGAATGGTTGACGGCGTTTCGAACTCGCTACGGATTGTTCGAATACGTCGTCATGCCATTTGGGTTATGTAATGCCCCTGCTATTTTCAACATCTTATCAACGACGTGTTCAGAGATATCCTGGATGTTTACATTGTCATCTACCTGGATGATATACTAGTATACTCCAAGTCCTTACCTGAGCACATCACTCATGTAAAACAAGTTCTCTCCAGACTTAGAAGTAACCATCTATACGCAAAGGCTGAAAAATGTATATTCAATTCGCAGTCTATTTCATTTCTAGGTTACGAAAATTCCCCAGCAGGTATTCGTATGGAAGACAATAAAATCAATACAATTCTACAGTGGCCCATCCCTAAAACCAAAAAACAGGTACAAAGTTTTATGGGATTTGCGAACTTTTATCGAAAGTTTATAAAAAATTTCTCCAAGCTCACAGTTCCACTTACTTCATTAACAAAATCCAATAGAACTTTCAAATGGTCCTCTGATGCTCAAAAAGCATTTGATTTCCTCAAGGAAAAATTTACCACTGCTCCCATCCTCCGGTTCCCTGACCCAAAATACAAATTCGTTCTGGAAGTCGATGCATCCAACTATGCAGTAGGCGCAATCTTGTCTCAGAGGGAAGACTTGAAAAAACCCCTACACCCTGTCGCCTACTACTCACGAACCCTGAATTTGGCTGAACAAAACTATCCCATCGGGGATAAAGAGTTACTCGCTATAAAGCTATCTCTGGAACATTGGCGACACCTGTTGGAAGGGACTCTTATTCCTATTCTAATCTATACCGACCATAGGAACTTACAGTACCTAAAGTCTACTAGGACCTTATCTGCTAGACAAGTCCGCTGGAATCTATTCCTATCAAGGTTTAATTACCTAATTACTTTTCGTCCATCTGGGAAAAATCTGAAGGCGGATGCCCTCTCACGTATGCCAGTGGACAAACCTTCACCATCCCTTCAACAATCTCTTATCCCACCTCAAAATTTTCTCTGTTTCACCACTGACTCCCTGCCTGTCCTAAAAATCGAACAAAGAAAGGATCAAACAAAGGCGGAGCTTGATCTTACTATCAAACCTGACGGCTGCTACTACTTCAACTCTAAATTATACATCCCACCTACTCTCAGATCTACTCTCCTCCACTCTGTACATGACTCTCTACTCGCTGGGCATCCAGGTATTACCAAGACTTTAGAATTAGTTAAGAGAAACTATTGGTGGCCTCACATGACCACTGACATAAAAAACCATGTTCAGACTTGTAGTACATGTATAGTTTCAAAAAAGGAAAAACAGCCCCCCTATGGCTTGCTACTTTCTCTACCTACACCAAAGAGGCCATGGTCCGACATTGCACTTGATTTTATTGTTGACCTGCCTCTTTCCTCAAAAAATACTACCATTCTTGTTGTTGTGGATTTGTTCACAAAAATGTGTCATTTTATTCCATATAACAAATTACCTACTGCTAGGGAGACTATCCGTTTACTTATCTCCAATGTTATCAAATACCATGGTATACCCACTACTATCCTTTCCGATCGGGGCACACAATTCTCCAGCAAGTTGTGGTCGCAATTCTGTAAAATATTCAACATCGACAGAAGACTTACCACTGCGTATCATCTACAAACAAATGGACAGACGGAAAGATGTAATCAGTGGCTTGAGCAATTCTTGAGAGCATTCTGTTCTACACAACAAGACCATTGGTCTGAACTTTTACCTTATGCAGAATTCTGTTATAATAATACGTTACATTCCACTACCAATCAAACCCCGTTCTTCGCAAATTATGGTTTTCACCCTTCTTTCCAGTTGTTACCTACTTCACAGTCCCTCTCTCCCAGCATCTCGGAATTGTCTGACTCTATCTCCTCAAACTTCAGCTCTATCGAATCCTCCATAAAACGAGCCAAAGACATACAAAAACATTACTATGACAAACACAGAAGAACTCCTCCAGTCTACCAAATAGGCGACTTAGTATGGCTCTCTACAAAAAACTTGAGAATGAATACTCCATCCAGAAAACTCTCCCCTCTCTTCATTGGACCATATCCAGTTGAGAAAGTGATCAATCCAAATGCTGTCCGCCTCAAGTTACCTGACACATTAAAAAATTCACCCAACATTTCACGTCTCCCTATTAAAACCCTATAGGGAGGTTAGACGCATCTCAAATCAACGGTCTACTCCAACCGTTACCATTGATCCAAATGTCGAGTATGAAATAAGATCCATTCTCGACTCCCGCTTGTACCGAGGAGCTCTACAATACCTCATCAGCTGGAAGGGCTACTCCAAGGAGGAAAACTCTTGGGAACCTGCCAGCAACATTTCAGCACCGCGTCTGGTTTCCAGTTTCCATCAAAGAAACCCTGACCGTCCTGGACCATGAGCCCCGGGAGTTGCTCATTAGATGGGGGATTCTGTCAGGGATTCCTCTCATACTACCTGTCAGTAATCACTGTTCCTTTAATTTTCTGCTCACCTTATCCTCTCCACCCTATTTAAGGTTGCCTCCCACTTCACAAGTTGCTTAGTATTGAAGTCATACCTCTGATACACTACAAGCCAACTCCTGCTGTGTACTGAGTTTTCAACAGACGGATCCACGCGACCTGATCACAACCTGCCAAAGTGAACGCTGTTCACATTCCTATGATTCAGCATTTGACAAAATTACATTCTGCTATTAATCCACAGCACTCTCTAACACTTTGTCATCTCTACTGCTCTGTATTTACCCTGCTCCGGATTACACTGCATCAACAGTCAGCTGGGATACAACCACGCTCATCCAAGCCAGGCGGCTGTGACGTCACACGCCAACTTCAGCACAGTCGGACTGACACAGCGATCTGTAACCACTCTTTGTATCACACAGCTCTCTCTACGAATTGATCTCCGGTAAGCCTAAACTTCATAAGTATTTTGCTGTGGTATCCTGCACCTAAATTCCACTCCTATTGAGATATTATGCTACTTGGACAATATACAACCTTCATATTTTCCTATAAGACTTTATTTATATGAGGTTCAATTACACCTCATCCGCTTATATTTTCTGCACTAACAATTGATTATTTTTTATAAAAGTTTCTGCTTCATATTTTATTAGTTCTGCCCTATATGCCTTATCTGACCTCTGGGGTGTAAACCGATTTCCCTGCTGCATTTCCTCAGTGCACTCCTCTGCACATGTGGCAGCTATAGGGTAATCTTATTTACACCACCATTATAGAAATCACAGCTTGGTGTTACAAATGAAGATACAACCTCTCATTGTACTCTTCAGTAACTTTCTGCTACATTAATTTAGATTTTATATTGTCTCGGCAATTGAGGTCTTACCATTGATAGCGAAATTATTTTGTTTTCCTCAGATTTCGCATACGGGTGTGACAAGTAGTGTCTATTAAATGCAGTTATATGAAAATTGTTGTATACTTTGCCTTTAAGAAGCAGCTATCATAAGACTGCTGCTCCTTAACCTGTTCGCCACCTTTTAGGTGGCAGACTGAGATCATCCCAATCCAATACGATTGGGATGACTGACAGCCCCTGCTAGCGGCTGATTGGCCTCCAGTGAGCATGGGACAGCATTGCACAAGTATTTCAGCAGATAAATGCTGATCAGAATACAAATTCTTGATACCTAACAACACATTGATAAGGCCATTTTTCACTTATCGTATTCCACAGCTAAAATGAGTTGATACAATCCCTGACAACACTTTTTTCCCCTTTTAACCCCAAAGTATTAATTGGTTTTGTATATTAGGTAATACACACTGATATTATCCCTGCATATTATATAAAAACGTTACCAAACAAAAAAGGGGCCAATTTATTAAAGTGCGGATTGACATGATACAATGTAGCGTAATCATGTCCGACAGACATCGATAAATGCAGACAGCATACGCTATCTGCGTGCATGCTTATAAGGTAACTAAAAACGGCGAAAACTCAGTGTATAATAAAAATATCAAAAAATGATGAATGAAAGTACCATTATTTTAGGGTGAACTATATACATGACTAACGTGATATAACGAACTTTACCTTCACTTTAAACTTATTACACAATTGCTAACCCCCTCAAATCTCCATTTTGCTTGTCCTTAATACTGTCAATTAGTTTTTTGTTTTTCTTTACATCTGGAGAATCAGAGATTAATGAACAAGACAGATAGGGGCCTATCTATCAAGCTCCAAAAGGAGCTTGACGGCCCGTGTTTCTGGCAAGTCTTCAGACTCGCCAGAAACAGCAGTTATGAAGCAGCGGACAGGAATCGCAACAATTCAACCCGATCAAGTACGATCGGGTTGATTGACACTCCCTGCTGGCGGCCCATTGGCCACGAGTCAGCAGGTGCAATGTTAAATGCGGAGAGCGTATTGCTCTCCGCATTCAGCGGTCTTGCGGACCTGATCCGCACTGTCGGATCAGGTCCAAAAGACATTTCTTAAATATGCCTCATAATGTCAGAATCAATTAAGAATTGTGCTCACCGCTGGAAATACACTGACAATATCACCCAAGGTTCAGAAATCATTATCTACTAGAAAAAAGAACAAGATTGTTATTAATACCGAAATTTTATTTTTTATATACAGTATAGGTTTGCTATTGTACAATATATAGAGATGAATGTGTCATGCATGTTTGATTATAAAAAGCTGATTGTCTATCATATTCAGTGAAAAGGAAGCGCTCTCTTTCAACCAATGGCTCAGTAGCCTGAGTATTTTGGCAATTCACCACCTGGAATCAGTTTATTTTTGTCTTTTTCCTTCATATCATATTCATTTCTTTTTATGACCCCAACATTTTATAAGCCCAGATAGGCCTTTAGATATTAAAGCTATTATGTGCATCCCTGAGAGATTATATGAGAACAAATAGCAATATACACTGTAACCCAGCAGCAATTTTACTTAAAGATCAAAGAGCCTGGCTTTGATGACTTGAAAAGATGAAATATTTATAGATTGTAAACTCCAAGGTGATAATATCATGAGCATTCCTATTTTTAAAGGGAAATAATGTTCCCTATACTACAAAGTATTTTTATTATATGTCAATATTTGTGTAGAAAAAATAAATTATACTCTGGCACTTGCCCTCTAAATAAGTGTTCTGGTTGGTTACCAGCTCTGCCTTGTCAAACAGCAATACTTTACTTTCAGGGTGTATAATTATATTCCTTCAAAAATTGTGATTATTCAAGATACCAAAATGTGTGTGTTAAATTTTATAGTGCCCACGATTTGATTAAAATACATTAAAATGATAGTAAACACTCCCCATTTTAAAATCAGATCCAGAATGTTAATGATATTTTAGATGGAATTTCATTCATCAGTTGTTATGAAGTTGTTATAACTTGCTTTTTAATATAGATATAAAATTCAAATACCCGGTGATCCGCTGCCCACTTCAAAAGTCAATTTTACAGTGAGATAACAATTTGAATAGTTCTACAATCAGCGCTCTAGCTACAAAAAAGTGCCATATGGGGAGAGCGCTGATTGGCCAACAATTCAAACCGTTAGCTTGCCAAAAAATTGACTTTTGAAGTGGGCTGTGGAGTGCGGGGAATTTGAATTTCATATCTATAAGTAAAAGCAAGTTATAGAGCAGCTTTAATACAACTGATGAAATAAACTCCATCTAAAATATCACTAACATTCCAGGGGGCCGATTTATGAAAGTGAGAGCGGACATGATACGATGTAGTGTATCATGTCCACCGCACATCGATAAATGCCGAAAGCATACGCTGCCGGAATATATAATTGCACAAGCAGTTCTTGTGAACTGCTTGTGCAATGCCGCCCCCTGCAGATTCGTATAGGATCTGGCGGATTGATGTCTGCAGCCTCATAGCAGGCGGACCAGTTATGGAGCAGCGGCCCTTAGACCACTGCTTCATAACTGCTGTTTCTGATGAGCCTAAAGGCTTGCATGGAAACAGGGGCATCAAGCTCGATAATTCGGCCCCCAGATCTGATTTTAAAAAGGGGAGAGTTTACCATCACTTTAAATAGCTTTTAAAAGCATGTGCCCATCAGCTGAAATATTAATCCTTCGACATGATAAACTTTTAAGCCTCTCTTTACATATTCTACCTGATAAAGTCCCGTCCAGGCATTAAAAGCTTTGGTAGTTTGCTGCTAGATTGCTTTTTACTTATGGAGTGATGTTTTTTCTACGGTTCCATAACTTTACAGAGTATTTTCTTAATATCGCCCTCAACTTCTTGTCCTCGTTTAAATATAGTTTTCTTGCTGTGGATTTTTTTTTGGAAAGACAGAGATTTGAGGAGTGCTCTGTAATTTTGAAAGTGGATAAGAAAGCTGAACACCAAGCCTGAAGGCCAAGCAAGATGGAGGTTGTGCTACAATAAGGCTCGGAATTCATTGGATGATGAAGTAATTTGAAAAGTTGTTCATCCAATCAAATTTAGTTTAATTTTGAATTTACTATCCCTTTAATCACTGAATTAGCTTTCCCTGTGTGCTGCCCATATCAAATGCCACCAGGTCCAGTTTTTGGTGCCTGCTTTACCATAACACTTTGAGGCCTATTTATCAAGCCATCAACTATGCTGCATTCGACGGCACCAATATGCTCGTCTAACATCGCCTAACATCACGGCCGGGGACCTGAATACGCTCTCCATATTTATAAAAAAAGCTGTCAAAAAGTTGCGCACCAAGTACAGGGCGATGAGCATCGGAATGTTGTTAACTAACAGTCATCGATATCGCTGCTATTCGGCTTTTTCCCAACTTTATTTATACCCTGTCACTAAACACCGCCACTATACTAAAATGTTTAACCCCTATCTCACTGCTCCCGGACCCCACCGCAACTAAATAAAAGTATTAACCCCTATCCCGCTGCTCCCGGAGCCCACCACAACTAAATAAAGTTATTAACCCCTATACCGCCGCTCCCGGAGCCCTCCGCAACTAAATAAATGTATTAACCCCTACCCTCCTACATCACTACCACTTACTAAACCTATAAACCCCAAAACCGCCAGCCCCCCACATCGCCATAAGCTAAATTAAGCTATTAACCCCTAAACCTAACAACCCACTAAATTTACATTAAATATTAACTCATCCCTATCTTATAATAAATTTAAACTCGCCTTTAGAATTAAAATAAACTATATTAAACTACTAATGAACCTACCCTAACTATTATACTAAAAATACATTAAACTATATTAAACTATTAATTAACCTACCCTAACTATTATATTAAAATTACATTAAATTACATTAAACTATATTAAACTATTCATTAACCTACCCTATTATACTAAAATTACTTTAAACTAACAGTTAAATTAACTATATTACATATTTAAAAACCTAACCCTACTCAAAATATTTAAATCTACTATTAAAAATTACTAAGTTACACAAAATAAAAAACACTAAGTTACACAAAAATAAAAAATAAATTATCAAATATTTAAACTAATTACACCTAATCTAATAGCCCCCAAAATAAAAAAACCCTAGCCTACAATAAACTACCAATGGCCTTTAAAAGGACCTTTTGCGGGGCATTGTCCCATAGAAATCAGCTCTTTTACCTGTAAATAAAAATACAAATACACCCAACAGTAAAACCCACCACCCACACAACCAACCCCCCAAATAATAATCTAAAAAACTAACCTCCCCATTGCCCTGAAAAGTGCATTTGGATGGGCATTGCCCTTAAAAGAGCATTTAGCTCTTTTTCAGCCCAAACCCCTAATCTAAAATTAAAACCCACCCAATAAACCCTTAAAAAAAAACTAACACTAACCCCCGAAGATCCACTTATAGTTTTTGAAGACCGGACATCCATCCTCAACAAAGCGGCAGAAGTCCTCAGCGAAGCCGGCAGAAGTCTTCATCCAAGCGGGCCGAAGTCCTTATCCAAGCCGGCAGAAGTCTTCATCCAGACGGCATCTTCTATCTTCATCCATCCGGCGCGGAGCATCCTCTTCTTCTGACGTCTTCTGAAGAATGAAGTTTCATTTAATTGGCTTCATCCAAGATGGCGTCCCTTATATTCCGATTGGCTGATAGAATTCTATTAGCCAATAGGAATTAAGGTGGAAAAAATCTTATTGGCTGTTGAAATCAGCCAATAGGATTGAGCTTTCATCCTATTGGCTGATCTGTTTTGTATTGCCTGAAGAAATGACCTGTATGAATGGCCAAGAAACGCGTTGCAAGAACAGATTAAAGCGTTGTTTTTAAACCATATTATTTTGGAAGTTGTCCTTCAATTCTATTTCAAGTTCGCTTGGTGTACACAAAGTTTTACCGCAACTCACAGCTGGTTCCCGCAGAGCTGTTCACATTTAATTACGGCAGACACCACCACTGGAAACTCCCTGGAACAGCTGACTATCGGGTCGGGGATCATCCTGGTTCAGTGTACTAACCACTGTTGAGTGTTAGTCTGCCTGCTGGCACCGGTCAAAGTACGGTGCAACAACCTCTGGTAAGCCTTGCTATTTTACATTCTACCTCCCTGTTGGGAACATACCACACTATGAGGCGCCCTCTTTCTTTTTTTTATCATTTGTCTAAATCTCCCTACACACAAGTACAAGTGGAGCGGCCTCTGTATCACTGTCCGCACATCGATCACGCTACATAAGCTGGAGATTCATTTGATTCCAATGAGAAACGGACTGTGGTAAATTAACACTGAACATATTTTTCATCTTTTTTTACTATCAGCGCGCCCCTTCAGTTCCCTCATTGGGATGTTTGCATACTTCTATGATCTAATTGACTTCATTCTTTAGATATCCTTTTGTTGAAGAAAATGCAGTGCACATGGGTAAGCCAATCACATAAGGCATCTATGTGCAGCGACCAATCAGCAGGTACTGAGACTATCTATATAGCCTTTTCAGCAAAGGATTTCAAGAGAATAAAGCAAATTAGATAATAGATGTAAATTAGACAGTTGTTTAAAATTGCATGCTCTTTCTAAATCATAAAATAAAAAATTTGGATTAATGGCCCATTCAGTTTATTAAAATCCCTTGTTTTAACCTGCATTTTCATTAACCCACAAACATAATGTACCCCAGGGCAGCACTGTTAAAATGTATTTCCATATTATAAATAAAATAATACTAATAAAACATGGTGCACTTACATATAAACTATACTCAAATGAGTGATAAAAAAGGCAGGTAAATATGAGCAGTATTTGCTTAGTACTTTTCCCCTACTTTCCAGTTGTCAGCTTTCTGAATATGAATGACATATCCACTCTGTGTGTTTTCTCTTGCATTCCCAAGGACCACCAGCTGTTCCGCAACATAAGGGCTGGCACATAGAGATTTTGCCCATAAGATATTAGTATATTCTGTCACATTTAATCATTATTTTTCACTGTGCCTTTGGTGTATGCCTAGCAACATGTGTATCGCATATCCCAAGACGGCAGGAGCAGTCGGTAGTGATGAGATAAAAAACCCATAACCGCTGACTTTGAAGAAAAACCTCCAAGCACGATAAGTTGCAAGTTATGTGAAAATCAAAGAGCTTGTGTTAAAGTGTTGAAGCAGCAATCTGGCAGCTCATCTTTTCTTTATTATTAACCTTCATTTGTGATTTACGCATAGTTGACCGCTCTTCTTGTAATTTTAAAGGGACAGTGTACCCTACATTTTTCTCTACTTTAATTTGTTCCCAATTATCCATTTTACCTGCTGGAGTATGTTAAATTGTTTACAAATAACTCCTTTACCTTTTATATCGACATTTGAAATAGCTTCTGTGGTATCCCAAGTTTCTATACTTAAGTATAAGCTAAAGGAAAGCTATGCAAACATAGCCAGCAGAAGTTACACTCCCAGTGGGAGGTAGGAAAGATAAACAATAAAATGTTAATTTTCAATTGTTCTCTCTAAGGGCCTTATGATCAAATATTCTCCAGCTTGCAGAGAAATTGTAGTGCAGACTTTGCAGGGGCTGAACTCAATGAATGATCAAAGAAAAAGGGAAGAACTCTCCAGCACTGCAAGATCTCCTTGCATTTCTGTATGTGAAGGAGAGACCAGCCCAGTGCAATATAGCACTGCATATTTGAGTTTTGTTATACTTACACTTTGTGCTTTGTATTTTATATTACTTTACACTTCACACTTTTTAATAAATGTAGATTTAGATGTAGATCAGCAGTGATTTTACAAATTCTGATTATATTTTAAATGTCTCTGTGTTACTTTAACATATTAGGATCATACTTTGTATATTTTTGTGTATCTTTTACAATTTATGTTGCACTCTGTGTTTTTCTCTATTGTAAAAAAAAGCACAGCTTCAGAAAGTCGTAGGGACAAAGGAGTTTGTTCCCTGGGCTTAACAGGAGAGTTTCCAGAGTATGTCTGAAGCTCTCTCGCAAATCTTGGGAAATGCTGGAAGCATTTTAAACAAGCTGGTCTCGCTGATATTTCTCGCCAGCTGTATGCAGGTGCTCAAAACTCCCAATGCACTTATTTAATTGACAGAACTGTAATATAAAAAAACAAAGGTAAATTGTAGTGAAAACATTTCAGTTTATTTTGTAGTAGATACAAACTGAGCCTTTATATCGCCCCATGGGGCCTATCTGATGCCCCGTGTTTCTGGCAAGCCTTCAGGAAGACCGCTGCTCCATAACCTGTCCGCCTGCTCTGAGAAGGCGGACAGACATCGCCGGAAATCAACCCGATCAAGTACAATCGGGTTGATTGACACCCCCTTGCTGGCAGCCCATTGGCCGCTAGTCTGCAGGGGGCGGCGTTGCACCAGCAGCTCTTGTGAGCTGCTGGTGCAATGCTGAATATACTCACCGTATTCAGCAAGGTCTGGCGGACCTGATCCGCACTGTCGGATCAGGTCCACCAGACTTTCTTAAATAGGGGCCCATGTGTTCTCCACTCCAGTTACCTTCTCTCTCACCTGTGAAATTCTGTATCCCAAAGAGCTTCATTACTTTCTATTGAAGGCATCGCTCATCTCTTTAAGACTTCCAGGTTCTTATAGAATTTGGTGAGTTCAGCCCCTTTGAATTCTGCACTATAATTTCTCTCCAAACTTGAGAATCTTTGCTCATTGGGCCCTTAATCTGTCAGTTTTCAGTTTTATTTTAAAAGAAGAAATACAAAGTGCAATGAAATTTGTAAAAGCTACACATAAATATACAAAGTATGATCCTAATTTGTTAAAGTTAAACAGAATATTTGAAAGCATAATTAGAATTTCTAAATCACAATACTAAATGCACTGCTTTATACAAGTTAAATAGAAAATAGAAAGGGCAAAGTTTAAATGTAATAAAACTTAATCTGAAGTGTAAAGTAATATAAATTAGAAGGCGCAAAGTAAAAATGCAGCAGAACTGTCATGTAATGCAGTGCTATATTGCACTGGGCTTGTCTTTACTTCACATACAGGAATGCAGGGAACTCCCCTTGGAGAAGTATAGCACAATCTGCCTTTTAATAAAATCACTAGGGATCTTGCAGTGCTGGAGGATCATTTTAGATTATCTCACCTGAGAAGAGAGGTTTTGATCATCAGGCCCTAAGTATTGAGCTTTGGTATACAGACAGTGATAATATAAAGCATGTGTGTGTACAGAAAGTGATAAAAGAAGGAGATCTGATTTCTCTGCAAACTTAATCAATTTTAATGGGTTCTGGTTTAAAAGAAAATAAACAGCTATTTAATATACACAAATAAACCTAAAGAAGCATTTTTTCATACATTTTATATGCGGTGTCTGGTATAATAAGTCATTAGAAGCACATTAAGGGAAAAACTATTTTACTGTACACTGATCTTTTAAGTTATTTAAAGGCACGCTGGCCTAGATTCATTTACTTCAAAGATAAGGTATGGTATTTTTCCAGAGTGGAAGCTAAAATAATAAAATATCATAAAATAAATATATTAATTGTAACATAAGCAACAGGAGAGAGTTGATGTATGAAGCCTTGTGCTGCATATCATTTCAAAATGGCGAATCTCTGACATCAAAAGTACCTCAAGTGGGTGCTTACTTACATTGGATACAATTATGTTTTGTTTGCCCCTCCTTAGGATTCTCCCCATGATGGCTACCTCAACCACCCAACAAATTACTGTCTAAAAATTACCAACACATAGGGGCCGATTTAACAAACCGTCAACAGGCCCCAATGCATCTGTTTCCGCGCCAGCCTTTGCCTGCTGTGAGCCACGCACAGCAATCAACCTGATCAGATACGATCGGGTTGATTGACACCCCCTGCTAGCGGCTAATTGGCCACAAATCTGCAGGGGGCGGCATTGCACAAGCAGTTCACCAGAACTGCTTGTGCAATGATAAATGCCGACAGCGTGTGCTGTCGGCATTCAGCGATGTCTGTCGGACATGATCCACTGAGCGGACCATGTTGGACAAACCTTTGTTAAATCGACCCCATACTGTCTATTTACTAACGCAGGTTAATTATATTGTTACTGTTAATGAATGAAAGGGACATGAAACTCAATATTTTTTTCTTTCATGATTTAGAAAGAGCATGCAATTTTAAACAACTTTCAAATTTACTTCTATTGTCTAAGTTGCTTCATTCACTTGATAGCCTTTGTTAAAAAGCAGGTTTTAGTAGGCTCGGTAGCTGCTGATTAGTGGCTGCACATAGATGCCTCGTGTGATTGACTCACCTATGTGCATTGCTATTTCTTCAACAAAGGATATTGAAAGAATGAAGCACATTAGATAATAGAAGTACATTGGAATGTTGTTTAAAATTGTATTCTCTATCATGAAAAAATGTTGGGTTTCATGTCACTTGTAATCTGAATCTATCCTAATGTGTTGTGTTAAACAATATGAATGTCATTTGTATATAGGTATGATGGGTATTTTGGGGATGTTTGCTCAATAATTACATTGTATAACTATTAATATTTTGAAAGTTTTTTTTTAGTGTTTTAAAAGGGACATTATACACTAGATTTTTCTTTGCATAGATGTTTTGTAGATGATCCATTCATTTAGCCTATACAGGTTTTTTCTTGCCTATTTTTAAAGTGAATGTAAATTTTGATGCTAAAGTGCCCGGTTTTTCAAACTTCGATTAAAAACAGGGGCACTTTAATTCATCAAAATTTACATTTCACTCCTGTTGTGAAAAAAACTTACCTTTTAATCTTCATAGCATCTCCAGCTTCCACCTCTTGTGGCTCTGTGTGTTCACGGACTCAGTCCAATAACATGAATATATAAAATTCAATTTAAAAGTCCAATTTAAAAAAATTCAGCTATAAAATATGTCTCTTCTTAAGTGCAGAGTCCAGTAGTTAAAAATACACCATCCTGCCTACGCGTTTCGTTTGTCCTTTGTAAACTTTCTGAAGACCGTGGATGTATCATGTATGATACATCCACGGTCTTGAGAAAGTTTGCCAAGGACAAACGAAACGCGAGGAGCAGAGGTCGCTACCTGCTGAATCGTGTGGAGTGGAGAGACTCATACATCAGTCTTTTCATAAGGCATTTTTAAATGGATCTCTTGTAAGTGCAATAAATTGTGTGCACAAATAAAGTTGAAAACGTTTTACCTTGAATCTGTGATGCGCTTTGTGTTCTTATTTTTCCAGTATTTTCAAAGCCTGAGCACTCCTGGCACTCAGTGAATGTAGAAGCAGCATCGAAGATTTGCAACCAAGGGAGAAAACAGCCTAAATTGAGGAGTTCTGACCTTATTTTAAAGTATATACCATACTCCCTGAGTCATGAATGTGAGGTAATCAAGTGGTTTTGTTTTTATAATTAATTTTCTTTCTGGATTAACATATATTAATTTATTTAAAGGGACACTGAACCCAAATTTTTTCTTTCATGATTCTGATAGAGCATGCAATTTTAAACAACTTTCTAATTTACTCCTATTATCACATTTTCTTCGTTTGAAAAAGAAGGCATCTAAGCTATTTTTTGGTTTAGTCCGTTGACAGCACTTGTTTATTGGTGGATGAATTTATCCACCAATCAGCAAGAACAACCCAGGTTGTTCACCAAAAATGGGCCGGCATCTAAACTTACATTCTTGCTTTTCAAATAAAGATACCAAGAGAATGAAGAAAATTTGATAATTGGAGTAAATTAGAAAGTTGCCTAAAATTGCATGCTCTATCTGAATCACAAAAGAAAAAAATTTGGTTCAGTGTCCCTTTAAGTGGTAGCATTTATTAATTGTAGTACTATTGAATATACTTTAGTGGTAGAAGTTATTATCACTGTTACTATCAGTATATGTGTACACCTGTGTATAAATTTAATCTGGGAGGGGCTATAATTGTAAGGAGAACTTTCCGTTTATTAGTCACATTGTGTTCCTCCTTTCTGCATTGCTAATGCAGGATTAATGTCACTCTGGAAAGCATAAGTGTTCTATAAAATAATATAACACATTCTGATATAGATACAAGCATAAGTGAACAATAATACATTTTGTGTACGAGGTCGAGCGCAGCTCAATTTTTGTTGTTGCACATATAAAGATGTTATTAAAATGCCTTTCATTTTTATTTGTAGAATTTATTTTCTTTATGCCAAAACCTGAAAGGCTTAAACCTGCTGTTAGCTACATAAATGAAAATGTTGGCTTCCCTGTGCCTTTAAAAAAAAATGCTACTTTTGATCACATTTGAAAAACACATTCAGAGTGATATCATTACACAGACCTATTTTTCCAGTAGTGTCCTAATCAGCTAGAACACCCTTGCTGCCTGGAAATATTTCCTCGGAAAACCACTTCCAGTTAGAAAAAATGAGTCAAATAACAGATGCTTTAATATTTTTACCATTAAACAAATAATAATGTTGGTAGGTTGACCCCCTTTGTTTTAGTCTAGATGAAAAATATTCATGTTGAATCTAATGTGTGGGTGACAAACTGGAAGCAATGCCAAACCTTTCTCAACTCCAGAGCTTCTGTAATGGACCAGCTGTAAAATATAACCAACAATTATAGCAGGGAAGTCTATTTAAAAGTATAAACCACCTTCAAATCTACCTCCCACATCAAAAAACTTCATTTTAAAGGGCCAGTCTACTCCAGAAGGTTTATTGTTTAAAAAGATAGATAATCCCTTTATTACCCATTCCGCAGTTTTGCATAATATATACCTTTTACCTCTGTGATTACCTTGTATCTAAGCCTCTGCAGACTGCCCCCGTATCTCAGTTCTTTTGACAGACCTGCATTTTAGCCAATCAGTGCTGACTCTTAAATAACTTCAATGGGAGTGAGCACAATGTTATCCATATGGCACATATAGCACTGTCTAGCTGTGAAAAAAACTGTCAAAATGCAAAATGCCATTGAAGGCCGCCTCTTATCTCAGTGCATTTTGAAAACTATCAAAATGCACTGAGATAAGAGATGGCCTTCAATGGCTTAGAAATTAGCATACAAGCCTACCTAGGTTTAGCTTTCAACAAAGAATACCAAGAGAACAAAGCAAATTTGATGATAAAAGTACATTGGAAAGTTGTTTAAAATTGCATGTCCTATCTAAATCATAAAAGTTTAATTTTGACTAGACTGTCCTTTTAACATTCTCCTTCATCATATTGCTCTTGTATAAATTACTTGTCACATTTTCGTAGTCATGTGTCCCTGTCACTGAGACAACCAAGTGAAAAGACCTTAAAGGGACATGAAACACTAAGGACTAGATTACGAGTGTAGCCTAACAGTTTATCTCTGGTGTCTGCACGTGTCAGGTTTTCCGTCCGTATTACAAGCTGAAAATAAATGCAATCGCTTGTTTAGCGCTTACTCAGAGCTCTGGTTAACTTTTGCGCAACAAAAAAGTGTCACAAAACATGTAAAAAATACATTACAAAGTACAGTAACACTAATAAAAATGATTTAAAAAATATTGCACAAAAAAAGTTCTCAAACATAGAATTGCACCCAGGTGGTTTAAACTGGAGGATTGATTCGTTCTATGACTGATATATATATATATATATATATATATATATATATAGTATATATATATATATATAGTATATATATATATATATATATATATATATATATATATACTGTATATATATATATGTTTGTGCAAAAAAACATTAGATATATGTAGAAATATCTATTTATGAAATGAATAAATAGAACATATTCTTCTATGTGAAGAACAATAGAATGTGAAATATTTATATTGAGAATATGCAATCGGGTTTGCGCACAAGTAGAGTCTTTTTCCCCTTTTTTTGACTTCTATGGGGAAATAGGTTAGTTCGCAAGAGAGAAGTTTACTTTTAACTCATAGGGGCCGATTTATCAAATGTCTGTCCGACATGATCTGCTCAGTGGATTATGTCCGACAGACATCGCTGAATGCCGACAGCATAGGCTGTCGGCATTTAACATTGCACAAGCAGTTCTGGTGAACTGCTTGTGCAATGCCGCACCCTGCAGATTTGCGGCCAATCGGCCGCTAGCAAGGGGTGTCAATCAACCCGATCGTATACGGTTGGGCGGATTTATGTCCTCAGTTTCCGGCGAGCCTGAAGGTTCGCACAAAAACAGCTGCATTGGGGCCGATTGACAGCTTATTAAATCGGCCCTATTATATGAGTGCAACCCAACACAAAAAGCTTATTCTTGAAGCACAGTTAACACTTGAGCGGGGAGCATTAAATAGCGCTCTACTTGTAATCTGGCCCTAAATACACTTCATGCACCTCCCTCTAATTACGGGTGCTGCCATTTTAGAATCTAGGTTTTGCAGCAGGTATCTGAAGGAGAGTTGCGGCACATGTGCAAACACAAAAGCATTTGCAAGCAAGTGAAAGCTAGATTTCAACATGGCGGCACATGGCAGAATAACCTCAATACTACACATATAAAATGTAGTTAGTAGTTAATGTTCCTTCAAAAGGGATATTGAAAGAGACATTAAAGTAAAAATGTAAGTAAAAAATAAACTTTCATGTTGCATACAATTTTAAAATACTTTTCAGTTCTCTTGTTAGCAAATGTACTTTGTTCTTTTGGTATGCTTTAATGAGGAGTAAATTTACGTAGGCTGATTTGTTCATATATATTTAGCTTTCTATGGCATCAGTGTTTTCAACTATGTATAACAGAGATGGCCAACTTCCTAACACATGGGGGCTGCAGGTGATTATTTTAGCATTTAGCGATGTCAAGCATACATGATTCGCTATAACTATAGCACTGCGGAATCTGTTGGCGCTCTACAAATAACCGATAATAATAATATAGTGAATCATGTCCGCTTGCCATTTGATATATTGACTAGGGATGGACGAATGTGTTTATATTCGAATTTGAATGTTAGAACGAATGTTATTGTAGAAATTCGATTTACATAATCGAATGTTGATAAGAATGAATATTCATAAAAATTCTATTATCGAATGTTATTTACATTTTTCGAATGTAACATTTATAAAACACAGTTGTAGACTAGAAATACTATTTTGAATTTGAATGCTACATTCGAATTTGAATGTGACATTCAAATTTGAATATTACATTTATACAACAGTCGTAGACTAGAAATACTATTTCGAATTCAAATGTGACATTTGAATTCAAATGTCACATTCAAATTCGAATATTACATTTATAAAACACAGTATTAGACTAGAAATACTATTTTGAATTTGAATGTGACGTTTGAATTTGAATGTAGAATTCGAATTTGAAAATTACATTTATAAAACACAGTATTAGACTAGAAATACTATTTTGAATTCAAATGTCACATTCGAATTTGAATATTACATTTATAAAACAGAGTATTAGATTAGAAATGCTATTTTGAATTTGAATGTTACATTTGAATTCGAATGTAGCATTCAAATGTGAATATTACATTTATAAAACACAGTTGTAGACTAGAAATACTATTTTGAATACAAAGTTACATTCAAATTTGAATGTCACATTCAAATTCAAATATTACATTTCGAAATTGAATGTGATATAAAATACATAGCTAAACATTCTATTATTCAAACAAATATTTTCGAATGTTATTGAAAAATTTGAAAACGAAAATTCAAAAATAGAATGTTAGAATTTTATATAAAAATTCAAAATTCGATTCGAACTAACTAATTTATCAAAATTCATTTTAAATTTTTGAATTTTTAGAAACATTTGCCCATCCCTAATATTGACCCCTATGTCTAAATTTCAAATGAGTAGCAGATTTTTTTTCTGACAAATTTTATAGTTATAAATAAAGGAACGGAGTTGCTAAAACTTTGATTTTATTTCATAAACTTAAAAAGTTAACATGGCTCACATGGAATAAAAAGAAATAAAAACAAGCAGAGACTTGCCAGGCAAATTTTAAAGTTAGTTGAATTTTAATTCCACCTACAGTACATCATGTGACAGCCATCAGCCAATGACAAAATGCATATATGTATATACTGTGAACTCTTGCTCATGCTCAGTAGGAGTTGGTGCCTCAGAAAGTGTGCATGTAACAAGATTGTGCACATTTTTATAATGGAAGGGAATTGGAAAGTTGTTTGGAATTGTGTGCTCTGAATCTTTTAAGTTTAATTAGTTTCTTTAAAGCTCATTGGTTAGATCCTTATAACATAATACTGGTGGAGAGTGATCTAACCAGTTAATCAATACAGCAGCTAGCCCATGTCTCTAGCTATGTCATGATTTGGTAATGCAGTAAGTACAGGAGCGGCATAGGAAAGGGTTGCTTAGCTCCAGTTCTCTAAAGCAATAAAGAGACTGGATTTTACATGTTATCATGTCTAAGAAAAGTTATTAGATAAGAAAAAAAACTACTAAGTGTTATGGGTGTTATGTTTAGTTTATATGCAACTCTATGATTTATTTCTATTGCACTTGTTTCCTGTTTGGCATTTCCTGTTCCTGTTGGTTCTCTGCTAAGATCATGGCTTCTGTACACTAATGCTTGTGCTGTCATTATTTACACCACATGAAACATGGTGTCGGAAGTATCTGAATCTGCGCTGTTTCTATACATCTGATGTTAAGATCTTGCCAGTCTTGCAGTGAGAGACTTTAGAGCTGATTGTGCCTCCTGCAGCAATTGCAATCCTGTCCTGAAAGCTGAGCACTGAAAGCAAGAAAACCAGCACCATGGCAGCTGCTAACAGCATTCCACTGGGTGTGTAGAGTTGAATATCTAACCTAATTAGTGTGAAACACTGCTCACCTTTAAAACTTTTCCAAAAGGTTTATGTTAAAATGAATGTGTGTAAGGTGGCGCAACTTAATGCCGTTTCTACTTAGTGGTGCTTCTATTTTGAAATAGCAAATTAGTAATAACGTTAAACAAGGGGTTGAATACCCTACTATGAGTGTCTGGTATTATAGTGCAATGGGAATGAACTCTCTGAGTCTTGCTGCTCCCACATATAAATTGAAATAACAAAGTGAGTCTGTAATACACAAGTGTAAATAATAAAATAACACAATTTATTACACTATATACAGTATTTACCTAAAAAGTTCAGTTGATTAAATGAAAGGTTACAAAATATTCTAAATGATAAAACAATATTAATATTACAATAAAATAGAATAAATAAAATAAAACACCGGTGTATCAATCTGACTCTCTGAGAAAGCTGATCAAAATGGTAATATCACAGTTTTCCTATACAAACAGAATATTGCTATAATATACAGTGGCATTAAACATGTATCTACATACAATCTGACGCAATACTAATAGATACAGTACTACTTTACGGTGTCAAATCTCTAGGTACCTATATAGGTTAACCTCAGAAATTACTTGCTGGGTTAAAGGCCAAAGTAGTTCTCTGTTTAGTGTGCAAATTAAATGTTTGTTTATATCAATGCACAAAGTCAGTATCGTATCAGATGCTTACTGTGGCAATGTAAGGGTTATTGCACCTCTATGTAATCAATTCTGTTTCAGTGTAACGAGCTGATGCTCAGATCAAAGATTTGGCAGTATTGGGGTTGTGTGTATTTGTCTGGTTCTTTCACTAGTTCGTAATGTGTATATGCGGTATATACTTTATGTCTCTTTTCAAACTACAGATGGTTGAGACCAAAAAAAAAGCAAGATACAGTTGGTGGATATCCTAATAACTTTTTTCATATGTACATTTGTTGGTTTCTCACTATCCAAACTCCACTTGGGTTGTGTGAGCAGGTCGCTTCTAGACGGCTGTGTCTTTTGCGAGAATCCCCAGCTGGGACTCTGTGTCTACCGTTTTTTCTCTCTCGGGACACTTACGTAGCTTGGCCGACACTTTACTCCTCTGGAGCTTCACTGTTTGGCGTCTTTTCCTCACTGCTCGCCAAACAGTGAAGCTCCGGAGGAGTAAAGTGTCGGCCAAGCTACGTAAGTGTCCCGAGAGAGAAAAACCAGCTGGGGATTCTCGCAAAAGACACAGCCATCTAGAAGCGACCTGCGTTTAACGTTATTACTAATTTGCTTTTTCAAAATAGAAGCACCACTAAGTAGAAACGGCATTAAGTTGCGCCACCTTACACACTTTCATTTTAACAGCATTCCACTGCCTGGGGCAATGAGGGTGAGTGGGGATTGCAGAAGTAACTGGGACAACTTCAGAGCTGAGTTTGAGGATTACTCCCTAGCCACATGGTTAAATGAGAAGCCTGCAGCAGTGATGGGCAGTGAATGCCACCATGTTTATAATCATAATTTAAACCTCACAGAGGAGCAAAAGAGGGACACAAAAGCCATCCTAGATGCATTAGAAGCTTTTTTCAGACCTTCTAAAAATGTCATATATGAAAGATATATATTTGGCAGCTGCAAGCAAGAAGAAGGTGAAGCAATAGACAACTTTGTCACACGGCTTAGAGAAAAAGCTGCAAGCTGTAAGTATGGCTCTCTGAGAGATGAACTTATTTGTGACAAAATAGTTCTGGGTATTAATAGTGAAAGCACATGCCGCCGCTGCCTATTGAGGGAACATGATTTAAACCTACAAACAGCAATTGAGATATGTCGTACTGCAGAACTTACTGACAAACATATGAGAGCTATGGAGCAGGATAAACAAACTGACAGTATCAATGCAGCTTCCAAGCAACAGCTAAGCTTGAAGAACCACCAGCATAAGTTTCAGCACAAAAATCACCTACGCAACTCACCTATGACCAAGCCTGCATACTGCAAGTACTGTGGCAATGAGCATGTGCGAGAGAAAAAAAAGTGCCCTGCTTATGGGAAAATCTGTAGAGCATGTGGTAGACTAAATAATTTTGCTGGAGTATGTCTGTCAAGTAGAATGGAAGCAAGAAAGCTGCACACAATTGAGCAAACGTCAGATTCTGAGGATGCACATTTACATAGCACTGATGTGGTTTACTCAAAAGAATGCATTGGTGGGGGGCGGAGCCAACAGCCGAGGTAACCAGACATGCATCTATTGAGCTCCTAGGCCTAAACTAGGAAAAAAGCTTTTAATCGCAACAAAGACTGATCTAATTATACATGTGGACAATTATTAATCAGTTCTTAAGTGAAGGATATTCTGTCTGAGCTAGCCTATGTATCTAACTCGGTGAATCACAGGTTCTATAGAAAGAAGTGATCTGGGCCTACTTTGTCTACTACTAACTCTAGTTACAATTTGAGTTCCCTGGCAAAATGGAGAATAATCACGAGCCTCTATATACCCTCTTGGCGGAACTTTGACCGGCAGATGACAAGCTGCTTTTTTGATCTATTGGCCACGCTGAAATCAACGCTGAAGGGAACGTCCATCAATGACCAACCTAGCAAGAAACCTGAAGACACCCTGACGGAGTCGTCTTGGGAATGTCCGCCTGTGATGTCTTACCCACCCGTTCAGTTGAGCATATGCGGTAAGGTCGGGGGAGGTGTGTCGCTAACTGGCCGTAACTCGTTCCTCATTGACGGCACTACAGCTACAATGAAGATCCCTACTGTGTCGGGCGGGGCCCTGCAGAGTGTAGAAGTGAGACAGCCTCCTAATCTCATGCCGTACCTCATGGCTTGTGCGGATGTATGCTTGGCTCTGACGGAGCCAGTAACTCTCACCGGGAAATCAGCCGATCCTTCAGGAGGTGGGTGGAGTGCCCGTGTCCTCTCTACACTTACTTTCCCGACACCTCTCATAAGCTCCACAATAAATACCGCTATAGACCCAGCGAGGTGGTGCTTCAGGCCTCAACAAGAGGAAACGAGCTCTCTTAAAACTGGAGTGGGCTAGAGCTAACTATGACTCTTATACTGATAGCCCTTGTGAACAGTACAATGGCCACCGCTGATTGTAGACTGTCCCTATTCATTTAGTAGTCAGTTTTTTTTTTTCCACACTCCCATTGGTATACGTTTTTATTGTATGCTACAGGGAAACAGAGACTACCCCTAATACTGTGAATAAGATCTAGATCTCAGAGGTCTGGCCCAAACTTATAACATTTATTGTTTGTTAAGGACAGTTCTGGTTTATGCATTCACAGATATAATATTGCCCTCCTAAGTTAATGTTTGGGACACTTGCGCCAACGATATATTCCCACTACCTTCACAAGCACTTGTATGTATGACATGTTCTAAATCTGGGCTCTGTTTCTGTTTGCTAATTTTTGTTGATAACCCTAGATCATGGGGGTATTCTAAAAGTGTACCCTGGAGTACATTCACACTGTAAGATAGCTAACATGCTCCACTAATGTCTATTTCAACCAAAATGTATATTTTTTATTCGTATGCAACTGTTTATAGTTTCCTGATTCTCCTTGGAGTGTATAGCCTGGTATTAGGTGATTATGCTAACACTTAGTAGGGGTTGATAAATTGAATCTACTTATGTCTATACTTATGATGTTTATAGTAAAGAAGTCATATACCCTTAACACTTCATGTATATCATATGACCCACAGTAGAGAGTTCGCTAGACCCAACAATATATTTTGAAAAAATGGGTCGTCTAGGGTACATTTTGGCAAGTATAGGGACATTATATGTATTACCTAATACCCTGGTGTAGAGAAGTGCTGTTTATATTAGCATTATAGAATACAGCTCTGATATGTTTATATTTCTTCAATAAGGGGTGCTATACATATAGCCTTTTTCGCACTATGTCTCCTATGTATTAATCTATGGCTTTCGATCATATGAATAGGCTGCATTCATTATTTTTATTTTCACTGCAACCAGAAAATACCTACTTTGATGCTATTAATGTCATGTGTTATAATATGTTTTAACTAGGTATACTGTATTAAGCAACACAATATATTTATAGTTATTGCTCATAGCCTAGTGATAGTGTTAACCAAATAACTTCTTGCAAGGGGGTAACTAGTCAGGTTGATACAGTGCTAATTGTGAGGCATTTAGTTTCACATAGGGGTTACACTTTGCACTGTATATATGAGGCCTGCTGCCTATGGTCATACTATTTCACAATTAGATATACTTGTTATATGAGTGTTCTCTGCTTGTGACTCCTTATGTATGTCGACTAAATGGGGCTATCCAGAATAAGCTTGGAACGACATAAAACCTAAAATAAACGGGAGGTATCCAGGCGATTCCATTAGCTAGTAGGACATGCTATGATGTAAACTGCCTAATAGAGTATTATAGCTACATGCAAGCTCTAGATTGTCTAAATGTCATCAGCTCCCATTACCAAGCTGTAGAGAAGGACCTTCAGTTACCAAGATGTTATTTTTATTGAATATAAGAATTGCATGTTACTTTTCAGCAATAATTGATAACTTGATCCATAATTGCACTCATCAGCAATGTACATATGATATTATCATCATACATAATTCATACACATCTTTCATAGGCTATCTTACTCCTTTATTGGTATGTTATTATCTGCATACTTGTCATTTTTATTTAATGCCTATATATACTTCCTTCAACAGGCTATGCTATGTTGCTATATTTCGATGACATTAGTATCTTAGATGATGCCTTTACCCTTAGCTATTTAAAACAACTTTATTTAGTTGAAACATTTTTTATTGAGTATAAATCATAATGACAGAGAAGTAAGAAACATTTCCAAACATTGACACTTAGTAATTCCCCCCTGCATTGGATACCCTGAATTAACAAACTTTTTAGTCTTAAATAGTCCCTTATGCAGCGAGAAAGAAAAATTTCAGAAACATCTCCAACAACTATCGCTTGATATTCCCCCCCCCCACATAGGTCCCAAACAGTAGACAGTCTCTTTGTGGTCCTGGTGGGTCCCTCATGTGGAGTAGTGTCCTCTTGGTTCATCTGATTGTAACTCATTTTCCAAAAAATTTTTTTTTTTTAAATACAACGTCAATAACATTTAACAATACTTAACAATATTTGTCGCTGTGTTCCCAGTCCCCTAATCCACATTTATGAATTATCTCAATTTCCTCTTTCCCCTTATCTTCCCAAACCCCTCTAGAGTCCCAAACCTAGGTGTTGTCATAATTAGCCCCCTCCATTATCCAATAAAACCATATTTTGCCAAAAGCATCCATGGTGTTCTGCAAATGAGCCACAGTCTCGTACATTGCAAAAATATGTTTAATTTTGAGAATAATCTCTGACCACTCTGGGGCCCCTGTCTTCCAATATTTAGCGATGGAGGTTCTAACAATAGTGAATATAATCCTAAGAAATGTATTGATATGTGCATTATAATTCTTGTTTCTGGCATGCAGCAAAGCCTGAGGGGCCATAACCTTTACCTGGTCTCCTAGTAATCTAGACAGAAGATCTGACACTCTATCCCAAATCATCTTAACCTTGGGACAATCCCACCACATGTGCATGTAAGTTCCCCTGTCTTTGCATCCCCTATAACAGGCGTTTGATCTGTCTACAGCTGAGTGCGCTGTCCTCTCCGTTGTCAGGTACCATTGAAACGTTGATTTAATACTGTTTTCCCTTAAGTCTGCACTCAATAAACCTCTACTGGCCTCATTCACTGTTGATTCCCATTCTTCCTCTGAGATGTCTAGGTCTGCCTCCCACCTATTAATAATAGAAGATTTGCCTTTGATTTTGGATGATTGGATAGCTAGGTACATGTTGGATATTGCTTGTTTGGGCCTAATCCCTGCGCTACATTGCTTCTCAAGTGTTGTGGTCTGGGTTCTAGGTCCCTTTTGAATGTAATTACGGATCTCAGATACCAACTGCAGGTACAGGAACCAGTGCAGTGGAAGCGGGTGTATCCTCTCCTGCAATTGAGCAAAAGTGAGTGGGGATCCTCTATGTAGGAAGTCAGCCACTCTGTACAGGCCTTTGTTTTCCCACTTGTCCAGGAGGGTACAGCTATCTTTCGGTATAATATATTTTAATGGTCGTATGTTAGTGTGTTCTGGAATCAGTCTGTCTACAGTAGTTGATCTATTCCATTGCTGGTGTGTTAGTAATAGGGCTCGTGGTTTGAATCCCCCCTCAGTCCCACCTAGGTCCTTCCTCCACAGAACATCCTCTGGTGAAGTGAGTCCTCCCATTGAGGCTTCCAAAGTGGGCCACACTATATCACTGCTCCGTCTCCCAAGAATTGAGGTTTGCGCTAGTCTAGAAGCTTGGTAATAATCCCATAAGTTAGGGAATCCCACTCCCCCCAACCGTCTGTGTTGTGTAAGAATCTGACAGGGAATCCTAGCATGTCTGTTACCCCGTAAATAAGAAAGGAGTGTAGTCTGTAAGGTATCTAAGTCCTTTTTATGAACTTTAATCGGCAGCGTCCTGAAAAGATACAGCAACCTAGGCAAAAGGGACATCTTAACCGCCAACAGTTTCCCATACCACGAAAAGTTATACTGTTGCCATTTAACGATCTCTTTTCTTATATTTTTAAAAAGTGCTAAATAGTTAATTTGGTATAGTTTATCATAATCCGGCGTCAACTTAACTCCCAAATATTGTATATGGTCTTTCGCCCACCTGAAGTCGAAGTTGGCCTCAATAAGTTTAATCGTATGGCTAGGAATGTTTATAGGAAGGGCCTCACATTTGTCTGTGTTGATCTTGTATCCTGAGATGATAGAAAATCTGTCTAAGATGTGATATACTACAGGTAGAGATGTCAGTGACTTGGTCAAGGTCAATAAGACGTCGTCTGCGAATAATGTTATTTTATAAGATTGTCCTCCCACCTCTAAACCCTTAATGTCTGTCTCTTTGCGAATATATTCAGCTAGTGGTTCCATGCATAGTGCGAAAAGCAAGGGAGACAACGGGCACCCTTGCCTGGAAACATTTAATATATTAAAAGTGTGTGATTGGTGACCAATCACTCTAACAAATGCAGTGGGGGAGGAGTACAGCGTTTTAATTGCAGATATAAAAGGGCCATCAAATCCCACCTCCCTCAGAACCGTCAGCATATAATTCCAGTCCACTCTATCGAATGCCTTCTCCGCATCCAGCGATAGGAGCAGAGAAAGCACTCCGTGAACCCCGAGATAGTCTAACACCGACACCATCCTTCTAATATTGTCTGGGGCCTCCCTATCCTTAATAAAACCCACTTGGTTGGGATGTATAATAGTAGGGAGAATCTGTTTTAGTCTGTTTGCTAATATTTTTGTTACAATTTTGATGTCCTGGTTTATGAGGGAGATCGGTCTATAGCTTGAACAGTATTTCGGATTTTCCCCCGGTTTTGGGATAACCACTATTTTGGCTTGGAGTAGATCTTTGGGTAAGGGACTACCTTCTAGGATGTGGTTTGCAAATTTGGTGAGATGTGGGACAAGGGAGGCCGCAAACAATTTGTAATACTCCCCCGGCAACCCATCTGGACCCGGTGCCTTCCCAGGTTTAAGGTCCTTGATAGCTTGGGAAACTTCCTTAGTGGTAACATTGGCGTTTAACTGGTCTCTGTCTGAGTCTGTAATTTTCCTTAGGTTTGCCTTGGCTAGAAAGTCCGCAAGTAAGTCGCTTGTGGATGAAGTGTGCCTAACTTTTTTGCCATCATAAAGCTCTCCATAATATGAAGCAAAGGCAACAATCTCTTGGGGGTGGGATGTTTCCCCCCCATCTGCTCTGCATAGTACAGGAATGGATGTAGCCATATAGTTATCTCTGATCTTTTTTGCTAGGAATTTGTCAGGTTTGTTGACGTATAAAAAGTAGTGTGTTTTCATTCTATGTGCGTATTTTACTGACTGGTCCCTGAGAATCATATCGAGCTGTTGTCTTTTTTGTTGTATCTGTTTCAAAATGGATGTCGCCAGTGTCAATTTGTGTTGTCACTCTAATGTCTCAATATCTTTTGTGAGGGAATTAATTGTAGAGTTTCATTTTTTTATAAGTATCAATTTCTCTTTTATTAGTAAACCCCTAATCACTGTCTTATGTGCCGCCCATACCGACATTGGGCTTACAGTAGACCCCAGGTTAATATTCCAATATTCCCCCATAGCTTTAAGTGTGTTGGTTTTAGTTTGCGGGTCTCGGAGACATGTAGGGTCATATGTCCAGGTCTTAGTCCTGTCTCTGTCTTTTACACTTTTGAGTAGGATCTGTGTGATCGAGTGGTCTGACCAAGTGCAAATGTGGATGTTAGCTGACACTAATAAAGGGCATAGAATCTGGCTAACCAGAATATAGTCTAACTTGGAATAGCTGTTGTGTGCCGTTGACAAATATGTGGTGTCGGTTGTGGTACTGTATAGATGTTTCCATGTATTCGTGAGGGTATGTGGTGAGAGGAGATGCAAAACTGTATTAGCCATTGTTCTTGTCCGGGCTTGTTTTTTGGACAAATGCACATTTGTCCTGTACTTAAGTGCCTGTAAGTCAATGTTGAAGTCCCCGGCTAAGATTATCCGTGTTTGTGACCAGTCTGTTAGCAAGTGTGTGATTTCCCTAAAGATCACGTCTTGTCGGTCATTTGGGGCATAAACATTACAAAACAACACATCCACTCCCTGCATCTGGCCCTGCACCAACAAGTATCTACCCTCCTTGTCCGCAATTGTTTTAGTATGCTTAAAGTGTAGTGAGGAGTGTAGTAATATTGAAACTCTCCTTTTTTTCGTGTCTGCTGTAGAATGATAGGACTGCTGAAAGTTCCTGCCCCAATATCTAGGTATGTGTGGTTTGGTGAGGTGGGTTTCTTGCAAGAAGATCACATTTGCCTGTAGTTTTCTATAGTGATCAAATGCGGTGCGCCGTTTACAATCTGAGTTCAACCCTCTCACATTGTGTGAGACTAAATTAAGTGCTGGGATAGCCATGTACATGTAAATATTTGCCCTGTAGAAGTTCTGTACCTGATCTCTGCAGTCGGTGTATGCATGTATAAAGATCTTGGCAATATAGAAGCATATACCCAAAGGCATAACCTAAACCGTTCATGGGACTGGACAAGAAAGCAAGGGGTGGGGTGTTGTTCCCACAGCGACAAATTTTTATACTATAGTAAGTAAAGATGAAATAAAACATATATACATATGAAACTGCAGTGCCAGTCCAGGCATCTAACTGTCCAGACATGTAATGAAATTCCATATAAATAAGTGCAGAATATCTAAATAAAACATGTAAAGCAACATATTGATATTAATAATACTAATAAGTTTAAATCAATGTAAAGACTAAGCCCTAGCCTTTAATTAGCTTCTTGGGCTCTTATCATTTTTCACACAATATTACCCAGAATGAACAGTCAGGTCTTGATTTTTTTCTTGTTTGAAACTCTTGTCCATCTGGATTTCCGCGCAGATGCTTGTGGGCTCCGAGAGCCAGGTTGCGATGGAGGAGAGGAATCCTGTCGTATCTCTGGTGGTTCGATGTTCAGGTAACTGCAGATCTCCGGGATATCCTTGTCCGATTTGAGAGTGAGCACCCTGTTGTTATGAGAGATATGTAGGGCGAAGGGATACCCCCATCTGTAAAGAATTTTCTGTTTCCGTAGCAGAGATGTGAGAGGGCGGAGGGCATATCTCCGTTTGTAATGTTTAAGTATGAACTAGTACCCTTGTTCATGCAGGACCACTCAGTCTCACACCTTACCTCGGGTTCACTAAGATCTAACTTGTGTGAACCCTGTTATGCTCATAGATCTGAGGGTCACTACTGTAGGATACAGAGTGAAGATGGTATAGCAAAAGGAGTTGGATATGAGCTAAACAGTAATATAGTATGGTAATGTAGGATAACTCAGAATCCAAAGTTTAGAGAGAAGCTTATTCACATCCAAATTAGTTGTAGACTCGCATCACACACATATAAAATATTTACATAACTTGCACAGGCACACACACACACTTTAGATAGAAGTGTGCAGGGTAGCTTCGTTGGTTATTTACAACCAGATAAGAGATAAGCAGTTTGAGAGTAGTTGTTGGGTTAAAGTCAGTTTAAGCACATAAAGTTCATCAGAGGTTAATGCAAATGGAGCAGTGCTATTTAGGCAAATGATAAATACGGCAAAAGTCACTGTGCAAGTCAATATAGTGAATCACAAGCGGAATAGTTCATGTAACAGCAAGTGCATGAGATAAACTGGTTAATAGCTTAGTATGGCAGGTAAACTTGATAACTTGATTATTTGAGGCAAGCAGTAGCAAATGACATGAAAGGCAAGATATCCTTATTTGTAAATTGGTAATACAGACCGGTAATCCTGATGTTAATACATACAAACCGACTTCCCAAATAGTATCCTCAGAATGGAGCAGAAGCGGAGTTACCGGAGAAGAAATGCACACAGCGTGTGCCGAGATTCAGTGAGAGTGTGTGGCGGCTGCGGTTTCACCTAGTGACGTCACACGCCAACGGACCAGCATGCGAGTAAGCAGGAAGCAAGCAGCGAGAGAGACAGGAACAAAGTTGTGGAGCTGCAAAACCACAAGACTTGAGTAACAGGAACTAGCATCAGTAGCAGGAAATCCCAACTTAGACAGGAGGGAATAGCTGGGTGCGAAGTGTTCAGGAACAGTGGGTGACTGAACAAATTACCAAGCAACGTTCAACAGTAGGTGGAGCCTTAAATAGCAGTATGATAATTAGTAGTTAAAGGTACAGAATGGTAAAATCCTGACAGAACTCCCCCCTCAAGGAGCCGCTCCGCGGATCAAGGACCAGGACGTTCAGGATTTCTCCGGTGGTACAAAGAGAGGAGTTGGGGGGCAGAGAAGTTTGAGGATGGCTCCCACGAATCCTCCTCAGGAGCATAACCCTTCCATCTTACCAAATACTGTAGTTGATCATGAAGGTATCTGGAGTCCAAGATAGATTCGATTTCATATTCAACATCATCACTGACTTGAGGAACAACAGAAGAACTCTGTAAGTTACCCCTGACCAAGGAGTAAGGTTTTAACAAGGACACATGGAACGTTGGATGTATCTTCAGAGTAGATGGTAATTGTAGAGTCACGGCATTAGGATTGATTACTTTAATAATCTCATACGGACCTAAGTACAATGCACCTAATTTTTTACTAGGAATCTTTAAACGTAGGTTTTTTGTACTAAGCCAGACCTTGTCGCCAACAGCATAATCCGGAGGTTTAGATCTGCGTAAATCATAATGATGCTTCTGGGTAGTTTGTGCCACTTCTAATACTGTTTTTAAAGAAGCAAAACCATTAGCAATGGAATTGACTGTATCATTTACCATTGGAAGTGTAGAATCAGACGTACAGGTAGGATGATACGATGGATGAAACCCATAGTTGATGAAAAATGGTGTGGTTTTCATTGAGGAGTGTAGTGAGTTGTTATGAGCAAATTCGGCAGTGGCCAACAGTGAATGCCAATTATCTTGTTCTAAAGTACAATAGCAGCGGAGATATTGCTCAAGTGACTGATTAGTTCTTTCTGTTTGCCCATTTGTCTGGGGATGATAAGCTGAGCTAAGTCTTCTACAGATGTTGAGGGTACGACATAGCTGGGTCCAGAACCTGGATGTGAATTGTGACCCCCTATCCGTAGTGACAGATTTAGGCAATCCATGAAGTTTCACTATGTTGTTTAAGAATAGAGAGGCAGTTTCTGAAGCTGTTGGAAGACCCCTGTGGGGGATGAAATGAGCCATTTTAGAAAACAAATCAACCACCACTAATATGGTGTTGAAATTTGATGAAGATGGTAAGTCCACTATGTAATCCATGGCGATGTCTGTCCAAGGTCTGTCTGGGATTGGAAGCGAAAGAAGGTAACCATAAGGGCGGTTATGTGGGTGTTTTTTAGTGGTACATGTGGGACAACTTTGTACATATCGAGTGACTGTGTCATTCATTTTGGGCCACCAGTAATCTCTCTTTAATAAATGCAATGTTTTATGAACTCCAGGATGACCTGCTAATAGTGAGTCATGAGCATAACCAACAATCTCATCCCTAAGAGCTTCAGGTATATAAAGTAGATTGTCATGGTAGTACAAACCGTCCTGATGTTTATTTAATCCAAGTTGCTGCAAAGATGAGTCCTGAGAGAGATGCTGTTTTAGGGTGGTTTTAAAGCTGGTAGTTAAACAGATTATTCTGTCTGGAGGTATGATAGATTCAGGTGTTTCTATATGTGAAGGTTTCGGATCCTTCCGAGAAAGAGAGTCTGCCTTGAGATTTTTGGAGCCGGGCCTATAAGTTATGATATAATCAAATCGTGAAAAGAAAAGACTCCACCTGACTTGACGTGAAGTCAGGGTTTTGTTAGATTTCAGAAATTCAAGATTCCGATGATCAGTATATATCAGAATAGGGTGTTGTGTTCCTTCCAGAAGATGTCTCCAGAACTCCAGGGCGGATTTGATAGCAAGAAGCTCCTTATCACCAATACCATAATTCATTTCTGCAGAGGTCATTACTCTGGAGTAGTAAGATATTGGGTGAAGAGGTTCTGTTGGAGACTTTCTTTGAGAAAGGATTGCCCCAAGGGCATACTCGGAAGCATCAACCTCCAGGGTGTATTGACAACTGGGATCTGGGAACTGTAGAATCGGAGCTGTAATAAATTTCTGTTTCAGACTAATGAAAGAATCTTCTGCTGACTGATTCCAAACAAATTTTATATGTTTACGTGTTAAGTAAGTCAAGGGTTGAACAATATGTGAAAACCCTATAATGAATTTGCGATAAAAGTTCGCGAACCCTAAGAATCTCTGGATTTCTTTCTTATTACGGGGAGCAGGCCAATTGGTTATAGCATCCACCTTGTTAGATTCCATGGAGATACCTAGAGGGGATATGTTGTATCCTAAAAAGGAAATTGTATCTGTATTGAATATACACTTTTCCAGCTTAGCAAAAAGACGATGAGCTCTTAATCGTAGTAAAACCTGCTTTACATGTGACACATGTTTTTCGTATGATTCCGAGAATATAAGAATGTCGTCCAGATAGATGACAATACATACATCTAAGAGATCATGAAACACATCATTTATGAAACACTGAAACGTCGCCGGTGCGTTGCATAAACCAAACGGCATTACAGTGTATTCATAAAGGCCGTAACGTGTACGGAAGGCTGTTAACCACTCATCCCCTGCTCTCATCCTAATCAAATTGTAGGCACCTCTAAGATCCAATTTTGTATAAATTACAGCACCACGTAACCGTTCAATTAGTTCAGGAATGAGAGGCAGGGGGTATCTGTTTTTCTTTGTACATTTGTTAAGTTGCCTATAGTCAATGATTGGACGGAGACTACCATCCTTATTCTTAACAAAAAACATAGAAGCTCCAACTGAGGATGTGGAGGGTCTAATGAAGCCTTTTTTTAAGTTATCATCCAAATAATTTTTTAAATGAGCTAATTCTGGCTCTGAAAGAGGATATATATGTCCTATAGGTATGGTACTGTTTGGTATGAGATCAATAGGACAATCATACGTCCTGTGTGGTGGTAGTGTGTCTGCCTCAACCTTATCAAAAACGTCACTAAATTCTTTGTAACATTCAGGTAGGCCATTGACAGATAAATGGTATAAAGAGTGTTTGGTAAAACATGAATGTTTACAAAATGCTGAATCAAAGATCACAGACCCCTCACACCATGAAATAGTGGGGTTGTGTCTTATTAACCAGTTCAAACCAAGTATCATAGGATATACTGAAGTGGGAAGTACATCGAAAGACAATTGCTCAATATGACCAGACTTAGTTATTACAGTAATAGGAATGGTGTGATGTGTTATTGGACCTGAACTGAATAGTGAGCCATCAACCAAACGTATAGCAAGTGAAACACTCTTTTTTATTAGTGGGATCTTATTTTTAACAACAAAAGAAATATCTACAAAATTCCCAGATGCGCCAGAGTCAACTACGGCCTGTACGTCTATCTTCCGGTGATGCCACTGTAGGGAGAGAGGAAGGGACAAATGAGAAGTGAAATCATGTACCATATTGATTATATGATAACTAGGAGGTGTCTTACCCTTCTTTTGGCGAAGGAGTATTGGACAATCCTTAACAGTGTGATCTTTATCAGCACAGTATAAACAAAGGTTCAATAATTTGCGCCTAGCTTTTTCTTCTGGTTTTAGAGGACCACGAATCACTGCTACATCCATAGGTTCATCAAGGGACCTTGCTGGCAAGGTTGAAGGCGTAGCATGATAAGTGGGTAGTTTTCTGTAACTTGCATCACTGAAGGATCTTTCAGATTTTCTTTCCCTTAATCTTCGGTCTATACCAATGCTGAGTGTCATGAGGGCTTCTAAATCATCAGGAATGATACCACGTGCAAGCTCATCTTTTATTGCTTCACTGAGACCAAATCGGTATTGATTCCTTAAGGCTGGAGTGTTCCACTGAGTGTCTGGTGCCCAACGTTTGAAATCTGTGATATATTCTTCCACGACTCTCTTCCCTTGACGTAAGGACCTAATAGCTGTTTCTGCTGTGTTCTGTTTATTATGATCCTCATAAAGCAGAGACATAGCAGAAAAAAATGCATCGAGAGAATTTAAGATGGGATCATCCTTTTCATAATAGGTATTAGCCCAAGACCTGGCCTCACCACGTAAGAATGAGATAACAGTTAATACCCTGACCCTATCTGTTGGATATGATTTAGGTTTCAGAGTAAACATCAGTGTACAAGAGTTCTTAAAATCCCTGAAAAAAGCTCTCTCCCCAGAGAATTTTTCAGGAGGGCTAATTAAAGGTTCAGCTGAATTTTCAGCTACAGGAGGTTTACTGGCAAGCTGCTCATTTATGAATTTTCTGATGTTTTGGTTCTCCAATTGTATCTCCCTTAGTCCCTGTATCATGTGATCCATACTTTGAGCTAGGGAGCCAACCCTATTGTAAAGCTCTGTTATATCCATTAAACAAAGTACTAGTTATCTTTATAGGCTTGGTAATATGTAATGTTTAAGTATGAACTAGTACCCTTGTTCATGCAGGACCACTCAGTCTCACACCTTACCTCGGGTTCACTAAGATCTAACTTGTGTGAACCCTGTTATGCTCATAGATCTGAGGGTCACTACTGTAGGATACAGAGTGAAGATGGTATAGCAAAAGGAGTTGGATATGAGCTAAACAGTAATATAGTATGGTAATGTAGGATAACTCAGAATCCAAAGTTTAGAGAGAAGCTTATTCACATCCAAATTAGTTGTAGACTCGCATCACACACATATAAAATATTTACATAACTTGCACAGGCACACACACACACTTTAGATAGAAGTGTGCAGGGTAGCTTCGTTGGTTATTTACAACCAGATAAGAGATAAGCAGTTTGAGAGTAGTTGTTGGGTTAAAGTCAGTTTAAGCACATAAAGTTCATCAGAGGTTAATGCAAATGGAGCAGTGCTATTTAGGCAAATGATAAATACGGCAAAAGTCACTGTGCAAGTCAATATAGTGAATCACAAGCGGAATAGTTCATGTAACAGCAAGTGCATGAGATAAACTGGTTAATAGCTTAGTATGGCAGGTAAACTTGATAACTTGATTATTTGAGGCAAGCAGTAGCAAATGACATGAAAGGCAAGATATCCTTATTTGTAAATTGGTAATACAGACCGGTAATCCTGATGTTAATACATACAAACCGACTTCCCAAATAGTATCCTCAGAATGGAGCAGAAGCGGAGTTACCGGAGAAGAAATGCACACAGCGTGTGCCGAGATTCAGTGAGAGTGTATGGCGGCTGCGGTTTCACCTAGTGACGTCACACGCCAACGGACCAGCATGCGAGTAAGCAGGAAGCAAGCAGCGAGAGAGACAGGAACAAAGTTGTGGAGCTGCAAAACCACAAGACTTGAGTAACAGGAACTAGCATCAGTAGCAGGAAATCCCAACTTAGACAGGAGGGAATAGCTGGGTGCGAAGTGTTCAGGAACAGTGGGTGACTGAACAAATTACCAAGCAACGTTCAACAGTAGGTGGAGCCTTAAATAGCAGTATGATAATTAGTAGTTAAAGGTACAGAATGGTAAAATCCTGACACCGTTGAAGAGTGCGTATGCACAAATCTTGGAAAAACTGGATAATGTTCCCTTTGTATTTGAAGGTTTGATGTTTTCTGGCGGCTGACATGATGGTTTCTCTATCTGTAAATCTCAACATCCGAACTATGACATCCCTAGGTGGGAGGCTTTCTTTTGGCTTAGGCTTCAGGGCCCTGTGGGCTCTTTCTATCGGGAAATCTGGGTCCCCCTCATCTCCAGTGATAGCTCTGAACAGTTGGGCGAGATAGGGATGTAGATCAGTGGCTTCTATAGACTCTGGAACACCTTTAAGTCTAATGTTGTTTCTTCTGTTTTGATTTTCAAGATCCTCCATCTTGTCTTGGAGGTCCTGAATTTGTTGTTGGTGTTGTGAAATGTTCTCAGTGGTCGCTCCTATGTCTTCTGCAAGAGTTTCATGATCATTCTCTACCGCCTCCACTCTTTCCCCTAGATCAGATATGTCCTGTTTAATTTCGGCTAAGCTGTTGGTAACCGAGGTATGAAGGTTATCTATTTTGCTCATCAGCTTTTCAAAGCTGGTTGTCATATCTACCTTTGAAACTAGTGTTTGTAGGTCAGCCTTTGTGACAGTAGTCGAGGTCGCTGCAGAATCCTGCTGATTGTCAGCTAGTGTATTAACCTCTTCCCCTTCCCTCTCCGGTGTCTCTGACATGCTAAAACTCTTAGATTGTTTTAAAAAGTTTTCCATAGCCATAGATTTTAGCCCTTTGTCTGATTTAGTATTCTTTCTGGCTGACATATCTGTGATATCATAAGCCTAGTCGCCACGTGAGCAGCGTATCCAGATCTGATGTGAGGGAAATCTTAGGCCTTGTCTCCAATAAATGTTCCTCCTCTTAAATGAGAAGATAAAATTGTCTCTCAAGCATTCCACAGTCAAGCAGGCCTGGCAAAAGTTAATTCTGTGCAGTATTGTAGAAGCTACCTCCGTAGGTTGAGATCTGTTGATTTTAGATTATAAGGGTATAAACCACCTCCCCAGTATAGGCCCTCTTTCAAAGATAAAATGTCCGGTAATCTGTTATCTATTATGGCCTCCTCCGCCAGGGCCCTGTAAGTAATATCTGCAGTTAGCCCTTTGAGATCCAAAAAGAAAATGGGAATATTTATCTCTATCTGTATCATGTCATGCTGTGTGAGTCGGCTATTATAGTGGTATCAGTGCTATCGCAACCATTTCCTCTATCATGGGCCTTTAAGCTTTACTTCTTCGCGTATGGCTTACCATCCTGTTAATGCCCATCTTCATTTCTGCCGCACCACTTGCCAGCTTAGCTATGTCCCTTTCCGACACAGCGTGTCAGTAGCGGCTAGAGGAGTAAGTTTGTCTGTGCAGGGAGCGCTTCCTGTTTGGCGCGTATTAACTGCTGCGGAGGATTCTGCCGTTGTTAGGCCTATAAGTCCGGACCCCGGCACTTGCGTGAGATGTTGCACCAAAGTTTGCCATCCGGGTGCCATACTGGACAATTAATGTTGCACTAGGGTTATAGTTGGTATATATTGCTTAGACTTATTGATAACAAACCTTCCTGGGTCGGGCGGAGATAGTTTGTACTACCTTTTAATTGCTGTGCTATTTCTATATATGACCCCCATACTGTACATTTAAATATAAGTTTATAAAGAGCAGCGCCAGGTATTATTCCCCAAAGCTCCCTCTCAAGTAATTTTCCCTATAATTACCGTTAAATAATACACAATAACAAAAAATCAATAGTAGTTTGGGAGCGCTAGAAGCTAAATGAGAAAATTCTGGAAACTGATATATATTTTATCAAAAATATATTTATTAAAATAATATAAAACATGTATATAACATTTAGAATAGATTGTGGGACGTCTCCCTTTGTAGTTTAAGAACAAGTAAAATTTACTGCATCAAAAAAACACTTTTGTATATTTCTCTAAAAGATTCCACCTAGGTTTTTCTTTTTCACCTTGAATCAATTATCTTTTAATTTCCACCTTAATTCTGATGCTAAGTAGTCGTAAGAAATTTCTCAGATATTATATTGTTTCCTACTTTTGTATTGTTACTTTGTATCAGATGGAAACAATTTACATTTCATAGTCCAATAGATTGTTATTTCAGTTGTTATCTTTTTGTAGCAATGTCTTTTGGTGTATAGTGTATAAACAGAGTTGTCTGTACTTAGTAAAAATTTGATATTTTTTGATGGGGCTTACCGGTTCTTCTGACACGTCTGTGTCTGATGGTATCTCGGTCTCTCTTACCGGTTTTTTCTTTTGTGTCTCTCCTCCCTGTATACTGTAGGTATCTCCGATATCGAGAATAGAAACCTAGACCACGCTCCTGCGTGTATGGGTTTCCTTCTCTGCCGGTTTGTAGCGAGTTTGGCCTCTATATTCAGGATCTCGTTTTTTCCCCCCGGCTGCTTCTTGATACAGGTGTGCACGTCTCAGCGTGTAGAGGTAATCTTGGACTTGTAGTACAAACGGCCGTTTGTTTTTTGAACTTTCTTTTCCTCTACTTCCTTCGATAGGGGATAGGTAAAGTTGTTAGTCCAATTTTTTGAAGGCAGGTAATAGCAGGTAACGTCTACGCGTTTCGCCAGCAGGCTTTGTCAAGACGGATAATGTTTGTTCTGAGCCCGGCAGTTTAAATAGCCCTCTTTTCTTTTTGATTGGTTGGTTGTTCCTTTAATTTGATAGGTGTGATTTTTAAGGTGGATTTAAATAAGGTGGAATCTTTCTGGATCCGTATCTCTTATCCCCATACTGTACATGTCATGGCTGCATATGAAGGAGACATTGTAAGCCTTATTTTAGATTAGGGTGTTCCCTATGTTGATTTCATTATTGGTACAATTCATCTATTCCTGTAGCCCCTCTCCTCCCTTTCCCGCTGGTACTGGTAGCCTGCGGGTCATATCCATACTCACTTTTCCCACATTGCCTATAGATGGCATTTCCCTAGGAGAGGAGCTCAACCAGAAGCCCTCTATAACTTAGATTACATATATACTAATACCCCTCCTTGAGTATAATTATATCAGGAGTTAACCTTAATAGTTCTATACACTAAAGCCTAGGGACCTTTAGTAGATTTGGCTCTCTACTTAGGGAAACTCATCAAATTCAGCTATAATAGTAACAGCCTGAGAAGCATGTTAGCCCCAATATATCTTATGGCTCCGCCCTCCACTCTTTTCCCCATATTTAGAGCGGTGCTTACCCGCTGAATATCCCCCCCCCCTCACTATAAATGCATTTCTTCTCTCCTTGAAGCTCCTAAAGAGCTGTCTACCTGACCATCAGTTATTTTATTTTTTTTTAAACTCTGGTCCAATGGGCCTAAAACAATGTTCTCAACTGGTCAGCCATATATGCTACTTTATTGAAAAATCGAGGTTGCATTAGCCTACCATTGATGTTTTATATAACTGTTGAAATGTTTTGCTCAACTCTGTTTATATCTTTTTCTTTTTCTTTACAACAAAGGCGTATTATGTTTTATGTTTGATAAGTAATACCTCAATAAAAAAATATTTAAAAAAAAAAATGCATTGGTGCCGTAAACTGTAAGGGCCAAAAATGGTTTGTAAAACTCAGACTAAATAATATATGCCAACCCTGTCAGCTGGACTCAGGTGCAACGTGTGATGTCAAGAGTTTAAAAGACAAGATGAAACTGGCACCTAGGGTACCTCTTCAGCCAAGTAGCACCAAATTGAAGCTATATTCAGGGGAACTAATGGAATCATTTGGACTTTTCCAAACAGGATGCAGCATACATGAACGTATTCACAAACTTGAATTTGAGATTGTTGAGGTCAATCAGAAACTGCTATTGTCTGGTTCAACATTTGAGTGCCTGGGTCTGGGGCAGTTCACCATTCCTGCCGAGCTACACAATGTCGATAATCAGCCTGCAAAATCCCTGACTAGGCCACTGACAAAACAGCAAATCTGTCAGGTTAGGTAATGTCCAAAAGTAGACCCAAATGCTAGGGCGAATTTAAACAACACCCTTGCACTCTGAGTTTAATCCAGGACGTGACCCCATGACAACTTCTATAAAACAAGGTACTCACGATATGGAGCAGTGTTGGTCTGAGTTCTCTGGGAAGAGTAATGGAATTCAAGATATCAGCCGGATAGACTTCTGAATAGGGAACTGTATTCAGGCAGTTCAGGATTAGTCCTCCACAGTACCAGGGTTGCAGGGAAAAACCACTTATTCTCAGACAGAAGGAGGTTTAACAATAAACAGTTAATAATGCAGGAGTTGGTAACTTGAAATCAAGCACTTAGAGGGTTAAGCACAGCGAAGTCAGTAATGCAAAGTCTAGCAACAGGTAACCAGACAGTTTGAGGGTTAATCACCAGCGTGGTAAATAATGCAGAGTTTGGCAACTTGTTATCAGGCAGTCTGAGGGTTAAACACAGCAAAGACAGCAATGCAGAGTTTGGCAACAGGTTATCAGGTAGTTTAAGAGTTAACACAGCGTAGTCAGTACTTGCAGAGTTTGGCAACAGATTATCAGGCAGTTTGAGGGTTAACACAGCGTAGACAGTACTTGCAGAGTTTGGCAACAGGTTATCAGGCAGTTTGAGGGTTAACACAGCCTAGTCAGATGAACAGCAGAGCGTCTTTGTCAGGAAATTTAGCCTTTATCAACTTCTCTAGTAAGGAGCCCTCAGGTTGAGACGCACCAGCCAGAGATTTATTCTCATCTGAGCTCTAGCCAATTTTAGAAAACAGCAACCCAAAGTTACTAGCCCCTTTCCAAGGTAAATTCAAGCCCAGCACCAGGTGCAGCAAATAATTTTCACTTTATTGCAGCAGTCGGCACACTGACTGTAATATGAAACCAGCGCTACAATTTTATCATACAGAGGGCTGAGTAGATGCTAGGGCTTAGTACAGACTGTATAAGCGGCAATCTTTTTATACACAGTCAGATGCTCATACAGCCTTTAAAAAATAAAGAGAAAGAGCCCAAAATTAGCCTGTTATCCAGCGGGGACTCCTAGCTCCTATAACAGAACAAGTCTGCTCTCCTAGGGCTACCCAAAAACAGCAGGGAGACGGCACCAGAGATCCGTGTATTCTCACCAAACTTAAACAGATCAGAGGGCTGCTCCGATCCCTTCTTGACTGCTAGTCTTCCTTTCCGGGAAGATACCTGCAGAACTATGGCCAAGTTGGATGGTATAGAAAAGTCGCTGTACCGTGAACCAGTTATACTAGGCTTATATAGTACCACCTCTGTATACTGTATTTTCCTGGGCCCACACAGAGAAAAATGGATCACAAGAGTAAAGTCGACTCTATGCTGGAAGGGTGCCCCCGACCTCCTATAAGCCGCCCGGTACCTGGTCTTACTGCCTTTATCACCGATCAGGATTCTTACAGTGTTTTTTCTGCACTGTTGCTTGATCAATAATGGATATAATTGTTGACTGATTTGTGTTTGATTTTTTTTGTGTTTTTTGTTTTTTTTCTTTTCCCTCTGTTTTTTGTTTTTGCTTTTTTGTTTCTTGCTTACCTTTATGTTACAGTGTTGCTACTTTTTTGCTTCTATTTCCAGGCAGACTGTTATTTTTTTGCTTTTTTAAAATTGTTACCAAATGTAAGGGATTCAATCTGATCTAGGGTTATAGAATGTTTGCTACATTGTTATAATTTCAAGTTAGCCAGCCTTTGCAGTAATTTAAAAAGCATTACTAAATGTGAAGGAAAGTACTAAATTCATGGTAAAGAGATTGATATCTGCCTAGCTTTATTTCTACAGATGTATAAGGGCCTTATGGCCATCTACTGAAGCTTTGCCAAATAGAGAGAATCAATATTTTTGATGTGCTGAAGTTTAACTTAATTTGGGACACAGGTTTTGATAAAGTTAAACAGCCAGAGGTTAAAGCTTTTTTTTTTTTTTGTTATAGGTTGCTCTCTGAATAGCTGTTGTATTGGATAGCTACATAGCCAATTTCAGGGCATAAAAACCCATTAAAATGCTCTAGATTGCACATGTGTAAGGGATAAGAGACTGGTTGGCAGATAGTCTATACCTTAAATGCAACTAGGGCTTATGTCAAGTATTAAAGGCAGTATTGGAATTTCAGTTTGTTAGAGGGCGCTGCGTGGTCGGCTAGAGCTGATCTTTCCACGGCAGGTGTATTAACTGGCCAATATAATAATTTCCCCTTGCAGGCTCTTTTTTGTTGTTTTTTTTCTTTGCACTGTGTATGCGCGGACGCATACTCCTAAAAAGTACGGGCCCTATCTTCACTCAGGAGGGGCACGGGCTCCCCCTCAGTATTTGCACTATCCTTAATTATTTTTTATTTTTTTTTTGTTTTGTGGCACTATCAACTCACTGAGGTCAGGCAGAGCCACATTATTCCAATAACAAAGGTTTTGAGTCGCACATAGGAAGGGTCGGGCCTCCTCCCTAACCTTATACTCACACATTATATTTTCTTTTTCTCACTCCCCTTTTTTTTTTCTCTTCCCTCTTCCTATCTCACTCACGTGTTTTTCCTGGACACGCACTTTTCACATAAGGTTATATGGATACATTTTTGCAAGGGAAATCTTCTTCTCCCAAAATGCCGGTGAAAGCTAAAGATAAAAAAGCCAAAGCTTCTGAGCTTGGCCTAGATACTACGGTAGATCCAGCGACTAATTTGGTTGATACTCACTCTTTATTTTCTCAGCTGTCTGAGTTATTTTCACCTCAATTTGACATGATCAGAAAGGAGTTAGGATCTATTTCATCCGAAATTACTACTTTGTCAGCGGAAGTTAGACAGTTCTCACACAGAATGCAAGAGGCAGAAAATAGGATTTCTGACCTGGAAGATCAAGTCAGTACTCAGGAAAACATAATATCCCAACAGGATACTAGAATTACCAATCTTCAGGGCCGTCTAGACGACCTTGAAGAACGGGCGAGACGTAACAACATCCGAATTGCGGGTCTCCCGGAAGATGCAGAATTTGAAGACCTATTGAAGTTTACTTCTGTTACACTTCCGCAGAAGCTGGGTGTCCCACAATCAATGTTACCTATTATGATTGAGAGAGCCCATAGAATTGGTCCTAAAAAAAACACGGGCACAGGACAAAGTAGGAGTAGGATGTGTATATGCAAGGTGTTAAATTTTCAGGACAAAATTGAAATGATGAAATTGTTTAAGAAACTGAATGAACCTTTAATGTTTGGTAATAGTAAAGTTTTACTGTTTCAAGACTTCTCAGTTGAAACCTCAACGAAAAGAAGGACAATGGCCCCTCTCTGTACTCAAATTATTAATAAAGTAATCAATGGGCAGATGGTTTATCCAGCTAAAATAATAGTTGAGTACAGAGGAACTTGCCTGGTCTTTACTGAGGTGAGGGAAGTGAAAGACTTTCTCAAAGATAAATGAGACTCATTTCATCTCCTCTTACCCCAGGCTATATAAGTCCTGATTGGTATTTTAAAACTGGTATTTTTCTTGGTCCAGGTATTCTCTTTTATGTATTCCTCCCTCCCCTTTTCCTTCCCTTTGTCTGCCCCCCCCCCCCTCCCTTTTTTTTATCTTTTTTTTTTCTCTCTCTCTCGCCCCCCCTCCCCCCACCGGCCCTCTAGGGTACTCACTATATATTAGTATATGGAATTGAAAGAAAAATAGAGAAAAAAAGAGCGCCCAAAAACGCATCTAAGTGCAGACTGTCTGTACTAGTTTATTAAGTAATTAACATAAAACACACATAAGAATCACACTCACAATTTAAAAGATTAAAACATGCAGTGTATAATATCACCCGATGAGTTCTCTTTTCCTCCTGCTTTACTAGCGTGGCGTGCGGCGTCAGTGACCCAGCTATCTGTAGGTGTGTTGGGATTTAGCCAATCCGGTAGTCACTTCCGTAACTCAACCCTCCGCTATTGGTTGGTTCACGAAGGTTGTTAGAATCCTTCTCCCAATAGAGTATTAAGTCTCTATAACTTCTTAAAAACCACTATTATTGATGTAAAATACATGGATCATCTCACCAGCAGCAGGATCATGGTCCCTGCATCACACAATCATGCTAGCAGGTGATTTGAACCAAACAGCAGAGACGTGAAGCAGCAGAGAAGTGAAAACGCTGAGAGTTGTGGAGTGGAAAACGCTTTGAAAGTGTGCGTGCTCCTTATCCTTCCAAGGAGGGACCATGATCCTGCTGCTGGTGAGATGATCCATGTATTTTACATCAATAATAGTGGTTTTTAAGAAGTTATAGAGACTTAATACTCTATTGGGAGAAGGATTCTAACAACCTTCGTGAACCAACCAATAGCGGAGGGTTGAGTTACGGAAGTGACTACCGGATTGGCTAAATCCCAACACACCTACAGATAGCTGGGTCACTGACGCCGCACGCCACGCTAGTAAAGCAGGAGGAAAAGAGAACTCATCGGGTGATATTATACACTGCATGTTTTAATCTTTTAAATTGTGAGTGTGATTCTTATGTGTGTTTTATGTTAATTACTTAATAAACTGGTACAGACAGTCTGCACTTAGATGCGTTTTTGGGCGCTCTTTTTTTCTCTATTTTTCTTTTAGGTTATTACAACAAGTTCGTTATGGGACTTTTTTAAGGAGCTGCCTGCATTATCAGTATCTAAAAGGAACATGGACTTTTAATTTGGACATTTTTATATCAGATTTGTAAGATCTTTATATTCTTATTTGTACCCTTATTTGAATGTATCCTTCTTACTGTGGTTAATACCTGTAGATATAGCTTAAATTTATTCTTACTAGAGGTTAACTAATACATAGATCTATAGTAGCGCCTTGTATACCCTTTCTTTTCTATATGGAATTGAAGATAACTTCTTGGAATGTAGGCAGGATTTCTTCTCCCTCAAAACGCAAATTAATTATTAAACTCCTAGCTAGAAACAAACCCGATATCTCCTTCCTTCAGGAAACCCATCTTGAAGAACAGGAGGCTAAAAAATTTAAGATTAAATGGGTAGGGGAGGTAGTCACCTCTTCTGCTGGAGGTAGGAAATGTGGGGTAGCGATTCTTATAAATAAGACCCTAGACTATAGAATTATTCAGACAGAATTAGATCCGGAAGCCAGATTTATTATTTTGCACATCTTTATAAACAATGTAAAATTTGTTCTTTGTAATATCTATGGTCCTAATAAATTCGATAGAGAATTTTGGGAGAAGATTAAGTGTAAGTTGTTTCCGTTGGTAAAAGAAAATCTGGTTATTGGAGGCGACTTTAATATGACATTACATCCAGAAATAGATCGACTCGCAGGTAGAAATATTTTAGAGAATAGGAGAAGCTCAAAGTACTTTCTGCAATTCTGTCAGAAATTGCAGGTCCATGATGTATGGCGTAGGTTAAATCCGGACATACAGAACTTTACATGTGAATCCAAGGCACATAGAACGTTTTCACGTATAGACCTATTTCTGGTTGCAGAATCCTTGTCGGTGGCGAAATTGGAGGCAGATATTGGTGAGATCGTGGTTTCGGACCACGCAATCATCTCTTTAGTTTTTTTCTTCCAGGACAGGAGCGACACTATATCTTCCAGATTTTTTTACCCGAGATACCTCTATAATGAGCCTAGATTTTTGTCCTGGATAGAAGATAAATGAAAGGAGTATTGTAGGTTTAATTCTGGGTATCTGCATAAAATTGAGTTTTTTTGGGAGGCGGCCAAAGCAGTTCTAAGGGGAAATATTAAGGGGTATATGGTCGCGCGGAATAGGAAATCTCGGACTAGGGACATACAATTGTCCAATCAAGTCAGAAATGCCTTTAAGAAATACTGCAGGGACCGTTCAAAGGCCAATTGGAATATGTATATAGATGGTAGAAAGGAAAGAGATGCCTTTCTGCTACAAAAACATCAGCAAGAGGAGACAAAAATTAATCTGCGGTTTAGGGGCATCCATGGTAGTTCTGCTAAACATCTGGCCAGATTGGTCAAAGCTAGGAACAAGAAGAATCTTATTCCAGTAATTCAGGCAGAAGGTGGACCTACCTCTGATGTCAATGAAATTTCCGGAACCTTTTTCCGATTTTATCAGAAACTATATTCGGAAGGGGAATTCAACCAAGATAATCAGATGGAATTCTGGTCTTCGATCTCTGTCCCCAAAATCCAAAAAGAGGAACTAGATATGCTAAATGCGCCAGTTGAAGAAATAAGTAAAGCTATAGCACGGGCCAAACTCAATAAAGCGGCAGGTCCGGATGGGCTTCCGTCCGAATTCTATAAAAGTTTAGCTGACCAGGTTATATCAATTTTGGAAAGATTATTTAATAATTACTTCATATCTGATAATGCAATTTCTTCTCTTTTTTCCGCGGCTAATATCTCCTTGATTTTAAAAAAAGGGAAAAATCCGGAGGATCCGGCCTCTTATAGGCCTATTTCAGTCCTCAATGCCGACTACAAAATCTTAGTTTCCATTATAGCCCAGAGATTAGTTTCTTGCCTGGATAGGTTGATTCATCCGGACCAGGTGGGTTTTATGTCAGCTCGTAGTTCCTCTAAAAATATAAGGAAATTAACAACGTTAGTGGACTTTATCTGGAATATAGAGCAGTTTAAAGAGAGGGCGGATCTTAAGGATATAGCGGTTCTTACGTTAGATGCGGTCAAAGCGTTTGACTGCATCTCATGGAGACATCTCTTTGCAACTTTATATAAATTTGGCTTTGTGGGTAGTTTTTTTAATTTTGTTACAAAAATATACCAGAACCCGGTGTCATACTTGCTAGTAAATGGTAGGATCTCTTCCAGCATATTATTGCAAAGAGGTACGAGACAGGGTTGCCCTCTCTCTCCTCTCCTGTTTAATATTGTATTGGAACCTTTGGTGATTAGATTGCGAGAGGTTCTGCCTGGGATTCCGTTGGGTGGGCAGAATTTGAAAATTCTCCTCTATGCTGATGATATCTTACTATTTTTGAATAAAACAGCAGTTACCATCCCAAGAGTGGTTGATATGATAAAGCAATTTAGTACATTCGCGGGTTATAAAATCAATATGGGAAAGAGCGACTTGATGTGGCTTGGGCGTCAGCATGGGGACTTCCCCATTACAATATTTCGCAATGTCAATGCGATTAAATATCTTGAGTTAGAGATTAATAGAAATCCGAAACAGTGGTATCAGGCTAATTTTAGGTCGCTTTTTCAGAAAATTCAGGAGGATCTTAAGCTCTGGGCTGCTTTTCCTTTATCACTTACAGCCTCGGTTAATTTGATTAAAACTATAATTTTTCCTAAAATTCTTTATTATCCTCAAAATTTACCTCTCATGATACTTAATAAGGACCTGAATAATCTATCATCTTGGTTTTCGAAGTTCCTTTGGAAATCCAAAAAACCCCGAATATTGATTAATAGGCTAAATCAGAAATATACGGAGGCAGGCCTGGCGCTGCCCAGTATTAAATTATACAATTGGGCATCACTGATTAAAATAGCAATTGATTGGATTGCTCAGTCCAATTTGGTTACTACATACGAGCTGGAATCGCACATGGTTAAACCTTGGTCCTTAATCGCTCTCTTACATTGCCCAAACCAGTCTTTACCGATGAGGGTATCTTCCCTTATCTCAGTTAGGAATATAGTGGTGATTTGGCATAAGTTTTGCAAGCTGTTTAAAGTTGATCCTTCTTTTTCTGACTGTTTACCTATTAGAGGGAACCCCTTATTTTTACCGGGACTGGATCAAAAATGCTTTCAGGATTGGCAGGCTGGGGGGCTTGAACATTTGTATCAACTACTTAATAATGATCTTCAGATACTCCCATGGGAGACTATTAGGGAGCAGTTTTCTCTACCCAGCTCAAATTGGTTTGCTTATTTCCAAATTCGACATTTCCTTAGTGCTCAAAATTGGTATGCGACTAGAAGATGGGAGTGGCCCGAGATTAAGACCTGTATCAGAAAATTCAATGGCGGTGATGCATCAATCTCGCTAATTTATGATATTATGTTGACTAAGCAAGGTATACTAGAGGAGGATAAATTAATCCAATCTTGGCTACCCTATATTCCAGCTATAGATCATGAGTTAATATCCAACAGTCTGGCGGCAGTGGCTGGATATCCGGTAGCAGAGAGCTGGAAAGAATCTCATTTAAAATTACTAAACAATTATTATTACTCTCCAGCAATACTAGCTAAATATTTTGCTGGCAAAATTTTTATGTGTGAACATTGTTCGTATGTCCGGGCTGATATCCGCCATATGTTATGGACCTGTCCTAAGATCTTTCAATTAGGGCAGAAGGTCCAATTTTGGTATAACGCAGTCTTTGAAAGTGCTATCTCCTTTTCTTTGAAAGATATAGTGTTAATTTTTCCAGATGAGAGACCCAGCTTGACTCTGCGTATTTTGAATATCATTATATTAACTGTGAGATATAATATCTTTAAAAAATGGGTATCAAAGTCACCTCCCTCTCTCTCGTCAGTGCTGAGGGATATCCAAGCTCATATTATTTTTGAATCCTTTCATCTACAGCAGCTATCTGAGAAAAGAATTAGAAAATTCTTGGAAGGCTGGGCTCCGGTAATTAAGTCTTATACTCCCGGCCTTCAGAAGCAGATTTTACTGCCCTTTCTAGCCTCGGTAAGTTTTGCTGAGCTGGTCTTACTGCAGGTATTTCCGGATACCTGGCTAAGGAATGGCTGCGATATAGATTAAGAAGGGAAAATGAAAACTTAGATAAAGTGTCTGTTATATTATATCATACCCGACTTCATGCAGGGGGGGGGGGGGCTCTCTCTCTCCCTTCTTCTTTTTTTTTCTTCTCTCTCTCCTCCTTTTTGCTGTTTTATTGGGGTTTTTTTTGTATTGCTGTGTCCTTTTTGCTATTTTTATTTATGTATATATTTGCAAAATATTAGCCATTATAATGTTATCTGATTTGGGTTATCGGATATGGACAAAATATAGCTTGAAATTTCTTTTTGTCTGTTTTTTTTTTTATCTATTCATATATCAACAGAGATATCTTGAGTGCAGATATTTGGATTGTCCTGCGTGACAGTGATTATGTTGAGATTATGGTATTTTTCTTTGTATGGAATGGCTAAGCTTAAATAAAGATATTTAAAAAAAAAAAAAACAGCGTAGTCAGTACTTGCAGAGATTGGCAACAGGTTATAAGGCAGTTAGAGGGTTAACACAGTGTAGGCAGTACTTGCAGAGTTTGGCAACAGGTTATCAGGCACTTTGAGGGTTAACACAGCATAGTCAGTACTTGCAGAGTTTGGCAATAGGTTTTCAGGCAGTTTGAGGGTTAACAGCGTAGTCAGTACTTGCAGAGTTTGACAACAGGTTTTCAGGCAGTTTGAGGTTTAACAAGCAAACAGAGTATGCACAGGAGCCACGAAGAGGAACAAACAAACGGGCACCAAAGGAACAGGAAGCCCAGAATAAGAAGCCAAGTCCTGGAGGGGACAGCTCAGCCAAGCGGACGACCTGTCAATCAAGCACGCAAGGAGGACCGCCGGAGCTTCCCGGCGGCCGAGCGTGACAGTGCCCCCTCCTCAAGGATCCCTCCGGGGGACCCGACCAGGCCTGGCAGGGTATTTCCTGTGAAAAGAATTGACAAGAGCAGGAGCATGAACATGAGAGGCCGATTCCCAAGATCGTTCAGAGATAGGGTAACCCTTCCAATGGACCAGGAAGTACAACCGATTGCCCCGTAGCTTGGAATCCAGAATCTGACTGACCTCAAACTCAGAAGTACCCTCTACGGAAAGTGGAGGAGGTGGTTTACTCTTGATGGAGTACCGGTTGTAGATGACTGGCTTGAGTAGGGATACATGAAACACAGGATGGATCTTGAGAGTCTTGGGTAAGGCCAGGCGGTATGCAGAAGAACAAACTTTGGTAACAATTCGAAAAGGTCCTATGTACTTAGGACCCAACTTTGTACAAGGTTGTTTTAGATGGATGAATCTAGTGGATAAAAATACCCTGTCTCCAGTACGAAGTAAAGGAGCCTTACACCTTCTGCTATCAGCATATTTCTTATGTCTTAAGGAAGAAGAGAGTAGATTTTAACGAATAAGTTGCCAATGGTTACTGAGATGTTTCACAATGCGATCTGCTCCACTAACATCAGTAGAACTGGTAATCATAGAAAAAGTTCTAGGTTCAAAACCATAAGCCGCCTTGAAGGGTGAGGTCTGTAAGGAGGAATTGTAGCATGAGTTGTGAGCTAATTCCGCTAAAAGCAATAACTGAGACCAGTTGGACTGGTGATGGTTTACATAATGTCTAAGAAAAGATTCCAAGGATTGATTTACACGCTCAGTCTGTCCGTTGGATTGAGGATGATGTGCAGTAGAAAGAGATATGTTGATTCCGAAGTGCTTACAAAAAGACCTCCAAAATTTGGAAACAAATTGAACTCCTCGATCAGAGACTATGTCAGAGGGAAATCCATGTAAACAAGATATATGCAGAACAAAAAGTTCAGAAAGTCTTTGAGTCGAAGGTAAACCTGGAAGAGGTATGAAGTGAGCAGACTTGGAGAACTGATCCACCACTACCCAAATGGTCGAATTTCCAGCAGAAACAGGAAGATCCGTAACAAAGTCCATGGATAAGTGGGACCAAGGGTAATGAGGTACAGGAAGAGGGTGTAACAAACCAAACGGTCGATGGGAAGATTGTTTGTTTGAAGCACAAGAGCTACAAGCAGCAATGTAATCCTGAACATCCCTCCTCATGGTGGACCACCAAACATGCTGCTTCAGTTTCCACAATGTATTAGTTACTCCAGGATGACCTGCTGATATGTTGTCGTGTGCACAACGTAAAAGCTTAAGACATAATCCTCTGGGTACATACAGGATACTAGAAGGTAGTTTGTAAGAAGATGGTACCCGGTCTTGAGCAGAACGTAAAGCCTGTACTGGAAAAGAGGATACTTGAGCCAAAACTCTGACTGGACGTATGGGTTCAGAATCCAATGGAGAAAACTCAAAAGCTTGAAATTGCCTGGATAACGCATCTGCCTTGGAATTTTTAGAACCAGGAACATAGGAAAGTACAAAATTAAACCTGGAGAAGAACAAGGCATACCGAGCCTGACGAGGATTGAGGCGTTTAGCTGTATGGAGGTATAGAAGATTCTTGTGGTCTGTCAGAATTAAAAAAGGTTGACTAGTACCCTCCAACCAATGCCTCCACTCATCCAAAGCTAGCTTTATAGCCAAAAGTTCCTTATTACCCACATCATAGTTTAACTCGGCAGGATTGAATTTTTCAGAAAAGAATGCCACCGGATGAATCTTGCTGGTAGACGGATCTCGTTGGGAGAGAACAGCTCCAGCAGCTATAGAGGAAGCGTCTACCTCCAAAATAAACTGGAGATCAGGAATTGAATGACTGAGGAGAGGTGCCGAAGAAAATGCTGATTTCATCATTTCAAAAGCCTGTACTGCCGAAGTAGACCAGTTCTTACAATCTTGCCCTTTCTTAGTAAGAGAAGTGAGAGGAGACATGATGTCAGCGAAGTTCTTTATAAACTTTCTATAGTAGCTGGCAAAGCCAAGAAACCTCTGCATGGATTTGAGAGTGGTTGGTCTGGGCCAGTCCTTGATAGCCGTAAGTTTAGCAGGATCCATCTCAAAACCAGATTCTGAGATAATATAACCCAAAAAGGGAATGGAACTCTGATTGAAAGAGCATTTCTCTAATTTAGTGAATAGGGAATTATAACGTAATCTTTGCAGCACAAGTTTTACGTGGATTACATGTTTCGGTAATGTTCTGGAATAGATCAGAATGTCATCGAGATAAATGATAACAAATTGATTCAGATAATCTCTGAAGATTTCGTTAACAAAGTGCTGAAATGCTGCTGGTGCATTGCACAATCCAAAAGGCATTACAAGATACTCATAGTGACCAAATCTAGTGTTAAATGCCGTCTTCCATTCGTCTCCTTTACGAATTCTGACAAAATTTTAGGCCCCACAGAGATCCAACTTGGATTAAATAGAAGCACCTTGAAGACAATCAAATAACTCAGAGATGAGCGGAAGAGGGTAACTGTTTTTGACAGTAATCTGATTCAAAGCCCGATAATCAATACAGGGACGAAGACCTCCATATTTTTTCCCAATGAAGATAAACCCCGCACCCACAGGTAAAGAGGAAGGACGAATAAATCCTCTAGCTAAGTTGTCCTTAATGTAATTCTTCAAGAGAGACATTTTTTTGACAAGAGAGAGGATAGGTCCTTCCCTTAGGTAGAAGAGCCCCAGAATACAATTCGATAGGACAGTCATATGTCCGGTGCGGAGGTAACGTCTCAGCCTCCTTTTTAGAAAACACATCACAAAAGGCATGATAGTAGTTAGGCAACGAATCAGGAACTTCCACCATAGCTACAACAGGACAGGATGGTTTAGAAGGATTTTGCAGGCAATGATTAAAACAGGTAGTTCCCCAGGAAATAAGTTCTCCTTTCGACCATGAGAATACCGGATCATGAAGCTGCAACCAAGGTAATCCCAGAATCAACAGTATGTGGGGGGAAGAGATGACATCAAAACGAATAATTTCAGAGTGGAGTATGCCCACAGACAAAAGAAGAGGAATAGTAGAATGTTGAATGAGTCCAGAACCCAGAGGCTGTCCACTAACAGTAGTTACCTTGATTAACTGTTTCTTGGCTTGAAGAGGAATCCTGAGAGAGTCAACAAAACTCGAATCAATGAAAACTCCAGCAGCTCCAGAGTAGATGAGAGCTTGAGCTTGAAACTTGGTGTTTCCAAAAGTGATAGTTACAGGAACAAAGAGTTTAGAATTGAGGGATGACATTTGGATTCTGGTTTAACTCTGTCCCTCTATCAATAGTTAAGCCTTGGCTTTTACTGGCCAGATTGGACAGTCCTTCAGTAAATGTCCTTTGGTGCCACAATACAGACATAACCCAAGAGTACGCCTTCTATGGCGTTCAGCTTCTGTTAACTTAATAGCTCCTACTTCCATGGGTTCTACAGACTCCGAAGAATGGAAATTATTATTAGAAAGACTTGGGGTTCGAATAGGAGGACAATAAGTAGATCTAGAAAAGGATCTCCGATTCCAATCTCTCTCCTGAATACGTTCAGAATGCCGGGCATCAAGATTAATACACAAATTGATAAGATCCTCCAATGGGTCGGGAAGTCCTTTGCTAAAAGCTGCCCGTATGGCTCCATGGTTCCAATCAGTTTCTGCGGCTAAAGTCCTGAATTCAATAGCATATTGAGCTACAGAAAGGGATCCCTGTCTCAAATCCAACAATCCTGCCTCAGCAGCTGCAGACCTCCCAGGCTGGTCAAAAACAGAAGAAAAAATAGACACAAATAATTCCACATCCTGAAATAGAGGATCGTCTTTCTCCAAAAGAGGAGACACCCAGGCTAGAGCCTTACCCTTCATGAGGGAAATAATAAAGGTGATCTTGGAAGAAGAATTGACAAAAACTTGTTTTAGGAATCCATGGCATTCTTCCGGATATGTGTCATATTTATCTGGAATAGGTATTCTAGGTATATACTGTCCGACTGGCTGAGGCGGGTTATAAACGGCATTGGAACTAGCAGCAGCTGCAGCAGGAGTAGCCGTAGCTTGAGAAGGAGCGGAGAGGTTATGTAACAGAGCAGTAATCTGGTCAAGATTGGAATCCAAAGATTGCAAATGAGCAGAATGTTTTTCTAGAAGTTGCCCTTGTAGAGCCACAGCCCTGGATAACTCATCGGGGTCCATAATATGGCCCGTTTGTAATGTCAGGTTAGGTAATGTCCAGAAGAAGACCCAAATGCTAGGGCGAACTTAAACAACACCCTTGCACTCTGAGTTTAATCCAGGATGTGACCCCACGACAACTTCTATAAAACAAGGTACTCACGATATGGAGCAGTGTTGGTCTGAGTAATCTGGGAAGAGTAATGGAATTCAAGATATCAGCCGGATAGACTTCTGAATAGGGAACTGTATTCAGGCAGTTCAGGATTAGTCCTCCACAGTACCAGGGTTGCAGGGAAAGACCACTTATTCTCAGACAGAAGGAGGGTTAACAATTAACAGTTAATAAGCAGGAGTTGGTAACTTGAAATCAAGCACTTAGAGGGTTAAGCACAGTGAAGTCAGTAATGCTAAGTCTAGCAACAGGTAACCAGACAGTTTGAGGGTTAATCACCAGCGTGGTAAATAATGCAGAGTTTGGCAACTTGTTATCAGGCAGTCTGAGGGTTAAACACAGCAAAGACAGCAATGCAGAGTTTGGCAACAGGTTATCAGGTAGTTTAAGGATTAACACAGCATAGTCAGTACTTGCAGAGTTTGGCAACAGATTATCAGGCAGTTTGAGGGTTAACACAGCGTAGACAGTACTTGCAGAGTTTGGCAACAGGTTATCAGGCAGTTTGAGGGTTAACACAGCGTAGTCAGTACTTGCAGAGTTTGGCAACAGGTTATCAGGCAGTTTGAGGGTTAACACAGCGTAGTCAGTACTTGCAGAGTTTGGCAACAGGTTTTCAGGCAGTTTGAGGGTTAACACAGCGCAGTCAGTACTTGCAGAGTTTGGCAACAGGTTTTCAGGCAGTTTGAGGGTTAACACAGCATAGTCAGTACTTGCAGAGTTTGGCAACAGGTTTTCAGGCAGTTTGAGGTTTAACAAGCAAACAGAGTACTCACAAGAGCCACGAAGAGGAACAAACGGGCACCGAAGGAACAGGAAGCCTGGAATAAGAAGCCAAGTCCTGATGTCAGCAGGAGAGGAAGGCTCAGCCGAGCAGACAACCTGTCAATCAAGCACGCAAGAAGGGCCATTGGAGCTTCCCGGCGGCCGAGCGTGACAAAATCCTAAGTGTCTATAGTGATGTGTTTGATGGTCCAGTAGTATCTGTCCCAGATGAGGTACATTTTGAACTTGATCCTAGCATTCCACCAGTACAATGTGCCCCACGCAATGTGCCAGTAGCCATTAAGCCGCAGGTCAAAGCACAACTGGATAAGTATGAAGCTGAAGGACATCTTACTTTAGTATCAGAGCCTATGGATTGGATAAGCAACATGGTAGTTATTAGGAAGCCTGAGAAGATCAGAATTTGTATTGATCCCAAGTTTCTGAACATGGCCCTGAAACGGTCACACTACTTAATGCCAACACTTGACGACGTTTTGCACAAACTACCCAAAGTACAGGTTTTTACGCTTGTTGATGCGAGAGATGCCTTTTTACAGTGCAAACTGAATGAAAAGAGTAGCTACATGACCACCTTCTGGACTCTTTGGGGCAGAAAGAGATGGCTGAAACTGCCATTTGGAGTCTCTGTAGCACCAGAGGTGTATCAGCGAAAGCAGCATGAACTATTATTTAGGCTCCACGGAATTGAACCAATAGCCAATGACATTCTTATAGTTGGCTGTGGTAATACAGATGAAGAAGCTGAGCATGACCACAATGAGAAGCTAACAGCGCTCCTGGATCGTTGTAGGCAGGTGGTGCTGAGACTCAGCGTAAATAAATTGAAGTTCAAGGTGCAAGAAGTTAGTTTCCATGGACATATCCTGTCCTCACAAGGCTTAAAAGCTGACCCAGATAAGATTAGAGCCATTGTGGACATGCCACAGTCTGGTGACACCAAAGCGGTACAGTGTTTTATTGGCTTTGTTACATACCTAGCAAATTCATGCCGCACTTGTCTGAGGTGTGTCAGCCATTGAGAAGACTTCTGGACAAAGATGCAGTTTGGCACTGGCTTCCCAAGGATGACCAGGCAGTGGAGGAGATATAACGGTTTGTCACTGCTGTCCCGGTATTGAAATATTATGATGTCACAAATCCTGTCACAATACAAAGTGACTCAAGCAAAAATGGCCTAGGATGTTGTCTATTGCAAGAAGGTCAGCCAGTTGCATATGCGTCAAGAGCTCTTTCGTCAATCGAGCAGAATTATGCTCAAATTGAAAAGGAATGTTTAAGCATTGTGTTTGATTGCCAGCGTTTTCATCATTATCTTTATGGCCGGGATACAATCAGAGCTGAAACTGATCACAAACCGCTAATAGCCATATTCAAAAAGCCCCTTTTATGTGCTCCCAAGCATTTGCAGAGCATGATGCTTACATTGCAGCATTACAACCTCAATGTTGTCTATAAGCCAGGATGTAAAATGTATATCAGTGATACCCTGAGCAGAGCTACAACGGATCATGTGGCACCCGGAGGTGAGCATGAGCATCATACAGTTTGTATCTAAATGTCACGGATCAGCGGCTACATCAGCTCATACAGCACACAGACAGAGATGCAACTTTACAAGCACTGAAATCTATTGTTCTGAGTGTGTGGCCGGATGAAAAGGATGCAGCACCTGCAATTGTGAAGGAATATTGGTCCTTCAGAGATGAGATCAGCGTACAAAATGGTGTCTTGTACAAAGGTCCAAGAGTCATAATACCAAAGTCACTTAGAGCAGAGATGTTCTTATGCATACACTGAAGTCACATTGGGGGTGAGGCATGCTACAGACAAGCTCATGATACTCTTTACTGGCCCAACATGCAAGGTGAAATCAAAGACTTTGTCAGCAATTGTCCCACTTGCAATGAATATGCGCATTTGCAACAAAAAGAAACCATGATGTCACATGAGATACCTACATGTCCTTGGCAGATCGTCAATATAGACTTATTCAACTACGCAGGAATAGAGTATCTGATATTAGTCGATCATTACTCAGACTTCTGGGAAATTGAACTTCTTCCTGACTTATCCACTGAAACTACAGTTAAGAGGTGCAAGGCTCAGTTTGCACGTCATGGGCAACCAGATAAAGTGATCTCTGATAACGGCCCTCAGTTTGCAAGCTTACAATTCAGGAAATTTTCCACTGAATGGGAGTTTGAGCATGTGACTTCTTCACCACGTCATCCACAGGCTAACGGCAAAGCTGAATCTGCTGTGAAGATTGTTAAAAAATTATGCAAGAAAGCACAAAGTAATGGTAAAGACCCGTGGAAGGCCATCTTACATTGGAGAAACACTCCAACCGAGGGCATGGATAGTAGTCCGGCACAGAGACTGATGTCAAGGAGATTAATGACCCCCTTACCAGTTGCCAACAAGCTACTTGGACCCTCTGTGATACATGGTATACCAGAAAAGTTATGACTTAAGAGGCAAGTGTTCAAGGCACGATATGACACATCTGCCAGAGATTTGCCTGAATTGAATATTGGGGAACAAATCCGTATGAAAACGCTGCCTGGAGATTGAACAAGTCATTGGAGAATGGGTACCTGGCTGCAAAAAGTTACACCACGCTCCTATCTTGTGGACATTGAAGGAACCCTCTTTTGCCGCAATCGTGTGGATCTGCGAGTGGCTGAGCAGCCTGACTCTCAATATCCAGTTGACAGACCAGACTCATCTGATCTCATCTATTATAAGGGCACACTCACCCATTGGCAGTAAGGAATGTACAGAGGTGATATCACAGACCTTAAAGGGACAGTCTAGTATAAATTAAACTTTCATTATTCAGATAGGACTTTTAATTTTAATCAACTTTCCAATTTACTTTTATCATCAAATTTGCTTTTTTCTCTTGGTATTCTTAGTTTAAACTAAACATAGGAAGGCTCATATGATAATTTCTAAGCCTTTAAAGGCTGCCTCTTATCACATGCTTTTTAAATCTCTTTTCAACACAAAGAGACAGAAAGTACCTGTGGGCCATATAGATAACACTGTGTTCAGGCACAGGGGGATATTTAAGATTTAGCACAAAACAATGCTAAATTTAAGACAATAGATAATAAACAGTCACAGTCATGTGATCAGGGGGCTGGAAGAAGGTTCCTAGATACAAGGTAATCACAGAGGTAAAAAGTATATTAATATAACTGTGTTGGTTATGCAAAACTGGGGAATGGGTAATAAAGGGATTATCTATCTTTTAAAACAATAACAATTCTATCGTAGACTGTCCCTTTACCGACAGTCCTGAGCAAGCAGGTATACCTCATGGCAGTCAAGCACAGAGTATGCCAGCAAGTATTGAGAAGAGCCCAGTAACCTCAGAGAGGGCTAATAAACTCTTTGTACAAGGAGGGCCAGTCTTCACCCGTAGTGGCAGACATTCACAACCGCCCAAGAGACTTAACCTGTAGAATGTGTTATTACAAGGACTCATCCAAATTTCGCAATGTTGATTTATTAACACTAAAAGAGGGAGATGTTATGGGTGTTATGTTTAGTTTATATGCAACTCTATGATTTATTGCACTTGTTTCCTGTTTTGCATTTCCTGTTTCTGTTGGTTCTCTGCTAAGATCATGGCTTCTGTACACTAATGCCTTGTACTGTTATTATTTACACCACATGAAACACTAAGCACAAAAAATACCTACAAATACTTAAGGGTAAGCAACATTTTCTCACCCAGTCAAAAGCGGCCTTACAATGCAAATTATTCAAAATTTGAAATTTTATTAAAATTACTTAGAAACATATTTCACATTGTGGAAGATGCCAGATGTAAAACACATTTCAATAGGGGAGCTGGGCATTCTTTAATTTTGCCCACAATCTAGGCTTTAAAAGCTGGGTTTGGACAAGCTTGGAGAAGCTTTTCTATGCAAATAAATACCATGAATGGACACAGTCTTACACAGTCTGACAGTCAATGGGTTAAAAAAAAATCAATTACAATATTTATGAATAATTACATGGAAATGTACCTTTTAATTAATGTACTCAATTGCAAATGAAAGCTAATCTTAATGTTCCTTGCCAACAGTTTCCAGATCTAAGTTGGTTAAGTCAGCCAAGGTTCTAAAGACAGATTGAAAAAACAGTTCTTTACACTGCTTCTCTATTCATAAAGAGGAAGTGTTCAGTGATAGCGTGCAAGTTCAGGTTACACATAAAACATACGCATGATGTGATGTTTATAATTATAATAATCCAAATATTAAGGTCTGGACTTCGCAGGTCTCTTTGGATCATATGTGAGCAGGTGGTCAGTAAAACTGTGCCTATTAACTTGTCATCATTTTTTTCATTTTTACCACTCAGTCTATAAGCAGCAAACAATTCCATTCTGACATTCAGTCAAAGACAAGGGTCAGATAGAATCTCAAGTTCTGCACTGTTTGTTTTAGCAAATTATTTGGAACTCAATATGTGAATCTGTTTGAAAAATTATTGAGGAATTTATACACATCTCATTGTCATTTTCTTTAGTCTTGCAAAAGTTGTCTAGCACTGACAAGAGTATATAGACTCACAGATATATGTGTGTATATATATATATAGTCTATTCAATGTTAACAATAGAAAAATTCAATTTCTGAGTCGTCCGGGGCCATATATATATATTATTATTATTATAATAAAATGTTTATTCTCCACACTCTCATAATAAAAATACAAGCACCGAAAAAAATATATATATAGAAATTTTATTGCACCTCCAACACCAAGGGCAGATTACAAATGCTATACATTACACTGGATTATTACACTGGATGTCCCCAGTCTAATAAAAAAGAGACAATATAAAAGAAGGAATTTTCAAAGTATTCAACCATACATTGATTAGAGTAAAAAACAGGGGTTTTGGTGATAAAGGTGCAATGAAATGCGGAAAGGTTGAAACGATGGGCCTTCGAAACAGCATCCGCTGCTTGAGTCCATTAACTTAAAAGTAGTGGGGTCCTGCACTGGATGAAGGCACTTGCATACAGGGACCCTCCAGCATCGGCTGAAAGTGAATAGCGCTAGTGATATGGCTGTGATTGGCAAACAACAGTGTGGTGTAGTTTTAAAACAAATGTTGTAACTGGCAGGCTATAAAGGGAGGCTAGCAAGGGAGAATGGCGGCCATTTTAGGGGCCAAAATCTGGATAAAAATAGATACAGAAAAAGGTGAGTGCCCCATAATTGTGTACATATCCTACAATAATATTTTATTTACGGTTACTGTCCCTGTTGTTTCAATTGTATTCTTTACATATACATGAGTTAAGTTTCTTATTATTGGAAATAAAAACCTGAATGCATCCTTCACTTTATAATTTCAGAAACCAATAAAAATTATAAAAAAATAAATATATATATAAAAATGACATTTCCTACAATTTGGATAACGGTATCCAAATTACATAACTGAGGTATGATTATGTTTCAGTTATGAAGATGTATTAAAGGGACATGAAACAGTGCTTCTTAGAAAGTGTTCAATCGAAGTAAATATAAAAAGAAACGTGTTTAAAAAAAACAAAAACAACTTGTTTTCTTGATAAATTTACATTTAGAAATTATCAGAGTAGCCGCTGCAATCATCTAGACATGGCAAAACTTAGAGTCTATTGTCACATGCTTTTTGAAGCAAATTCCTGTACTGAACATGTGCAAAAACTGATCGCAGATAGATTAGATATCTCCTACTAACACATCAAAGTAAAAACAGCTACCATGCCATCCTGTTGAGACTGCAGCCCTGTGGCTGAGACAAGAAGTAATGGATGGAAATGAAATACAAAATAAAATTGTTTTAAAATGATGAATAATACATATTCCAGTTATTTACACCCCCCCCCCCAGAACTCTTTTTATTACAACAATGAAACAGTTTTATATCCCTTTAAATAAGCTCTCATGTTTAAGCATTTAAGAGCAATTGCACAAGCTGCTGACAGAATCGACAGATTCAAACATCTGCACTATAATCCCAGAAAGGCAAAATTTTCTAGCACAAATGCACTGGATTCCGTTTCTTAGCTACAGTGAAATATTTGTTATCCACTTAATGGATAATCCTTATACTTATCTTTTTTTATTGTGATATAAATCTTAATTTTTTTCCTTACCCTGCACTGGTTATATTTCACTTTTCTAGACTTCTTGAGAAAGTTACGCAGAAAGATTTCCCACACAACCAGGTGTTAAGCAGCTGCATGAGAATAACAGAATTCTGAAAAAATATCTTTGACTGAGATTTTTTATTTTGCTGGTTGACTTTTGTATGTGTGAGATACAGAAAGGTGTCTCTGGGATGTAGCATTTTAAAGCAAAAAAATAAGCAGGCATTCCAATTAAAGGGATGTTATACCATTAAAGGCCTCTCCTTTATTGTTTTCTAAATGATCCATTTTATCTTCTGGAGCAGGGATGTACTGAGCAAGGAGAGGATGGCGATTGCCCCCCGGACCACCATTGGTGATGAAATCGGAGCCAGTGCAGAGAAACATTACACAGCACTCAACAGTTTATTTTTACTGTGTCCAGTTGCATAGTTTTCCTGTGCACCATTGCGGAGTGAAAGAAGAGGCAAGCAGTTACTCTCAGTTACTCTCCAGACATTTTCTTTGGGCATGTATATGTATGTGTGTGTGTGTGTTTATGTGGGGTTTTTATATGGGTTGTGCCTCCATACATGCTAAGTGGCTTTCAAAGTGTTTGCACCTACATTACTGAACTCACGGAATGCTTGTTCCAGTTTACAAGCTCAGAAATGTAGTGTTGTGAACGAGTTTGGACTTAGCATGCATGGAGGAGTGTCCCCTATAAAAAATGCTGATCACGAAGGTGCAATCTCTTAAAAAGAGTCTCTTGGGGAGGTACAATGATGTAAGGCAGCAGATTTAAGATTTACAACTTAAAGAATATTAAAATCCATTAAATGAAGATATTATAAGTCCTTTGCATAGAAACTCGTAGTTGACATTTTATTTTCAGTTCAAGCCAAAATGCAAATGATGAAAACAGTTATTTGACAAACAATAGAAATAAATATTGTACAAAATAATACTTGTGCAAGTTGAAAAGGGACCATATATTGATAGAAAAATGGTGCACAGTCTGCCCATCCTGGCAACATAAAAGATGCATTCAGATGGGTTAGCAGTGGTGTGGATGGAAACGGATTACAAAAGGTTCCTATGAAAATCCAGATTAAACTATCTCCTTTTAAAATGCATGTACTGTTATTGACAGTGCAATTGTGACTTTTAATCAAATTTCAAAACAAAAAATAAAAAGACACCATTTGTAGATGTTGGTATCCTAAAGTGAATTTTCCTGCAGATCCCATTAGCTGGATATCACGTACTCAATAATATATATATATGTATATGAACCAATATATATGTAAATTTGTGCTCTGTTCACTGTATGCAGCCTCTCCTATAGGGATGAATGGAACTTTAATGAATCATTAACAAAGTATTTTAATAAACCTCCAGAATGTCTCCTTTGGGCCAAAATAATAGACTGTTTGCAAATAGCCGTGAAATAGTTGTAAAGATGTCCAAAATGCCTCTTCTAAGATTTGTCAAGTGACTTGACGTGTCAAATTTGAAAAAGTAAAAACTTGAACAGCTAATGAAAAGTGAATCAAAATGTATTGTGATCACCGAGAACTTTTCAGCCCTACAGGAGAAATATGACTTTTATTGAAGATCTGGAAACCCATTCACAAGTGCAGTAAAAAGTAAAAAAACATGCTGTTATAATCACGCGGAATCAACAAGTAGCCTTTTCAGTCCTAAAAAGAGCTGAAAAATCCACTGCCAAAAGATTGTGATCCCGGTCTATGGGGTCGATTTATCAAGCTCTGTATGGTCTAAAGACTAAGGGGGATATTTATCAAAGCGTCAAGTATGTTGCATTTGCAATACGCTCGCCAAACATCAGCAAACATCGCGGCCATGGATCTCAATACGATCTCCAGATTTATTTAAAAAAACGTCAAAAACACGCGCGTCAAGTATGGCGCAATGTGCGTCGGACTGTTGTTAACTAACAGTCATCGATCTTGCGTCTATTTGGGTTTTTCCCAACTTTATTTATACCTTCCTCACTATCCACGAACAAGCACATTTCTCTAGCACATTATTGTATATAGTGGAAATGTTTGTTTTTTTCGGAGCAGGAATTAATTGCCAATATAGCAAGTAGCAACATATTTGGTGCAAAGTGGACAGTCAATTATTGGAATTTTTTTAAAGATTGTGCATACATATTTCATTATGTATGTGTGTGTATATATATATATATATATATATATATATATATATATATATATATATATATATATATGTATTCATTGATGAATTTATATGTATGTATCTATTTAAATGTAAAAATAAAATATGTATTTATGTATATATCTATGTAAAGATATATATGAATATATATTTATTATTATTATTAAAAAAAGTTTGGTATAAAAAATGTCCTAAATTAAAGGGATACCAATATCATAGAAGAACATTTCAATCAAGATTACAACCCTTGAACTTTTATTAAAGTGACACTAAGCACAATTATTAACTTTCTGGATTCAGATAGAGCATTCAATTGAAATCAACTCAAAATTACTCCTATTATCAATTTTTATATGTTCTAATGTTATATTTCTTTGAAAAAGAAGGCATCTAAACTAAGGAACCTGACAAATTCAGTTTAACCACCCTGGACGGCACTTATTTACAAGTTCAACCCAGGTTGTTCTTCATAAATGGCCCTGCTTCGAAACTTACATTCTTTATTTTCAAATAAAGATACAAATAGAATGAAGAAATTTGTATAATAGGATTAAATTAGATATTTTTTTTTAAAATTGAATGCTCTATCTGAAGCTGGAAAGATAAAATTGAGTTTCAATTTCACTTTAATCCTCAGATATCCTTTTTGGTAGAAATAGCAATGCACATGTGCAAGCCAATCATATGAGGCATCTATGTGCAGTCATCAATCAGCAGCAATATAGTTGATCTGCATATGCTCTTCATTAAAGTTTTTTTAAAAGATGAAGTGAAATGAATTATATTATAAAAAAAAATATATAATTTAACACATTACATGCAATTGATAGATCGTTCAACATATATTTTTTTTCATGAATATTCATTAAATGAATACAGCTACACCATAATTTTGATTAAAACAATATTTATTATAAAAAATTAATTTTTTTTTTTATTTTTTTTTATAAATCAATAAAAATGAGTTGACATTGGTCATAGCCCCCTGCAGAGCCCTCACAGCCCGGGATACAATGTCCAGCCCCTCTGCCAGCTGGTTAAATATATCATCAAGAAAGGGCTCGGTTTGTGTGCCGTGATCCATATCTATAAAAAGACACAAAAAATATATGTTATACAAATTCATTATCAAGATACAATTGTTAAAACCTTATATTAAGTTTTCTTACATTCGACTGCAGCCACCTCCTCATCAGGCAGCGCCAGCGAAAAGGCTGGGGCAGGATCCTCCCCGGTACTTGGTCACCTGTCAGAGATGAAGCACAAACACATATCATTGTTAGTATGAGGAATATGTGACAAGGCCTATATTATACACAAAATTGTTGTTGAAAAACTGGTACAAACATTTTAAAAAAAAAAAAAATTCAATCCATTACATTAAAGGGACAGTCTAGACGAAAATAAACTTTCTTTCATGTAATTAGCAAGAGTCCATGAGCTAGTGACGTATGGGATATACATTCCTACCAGGAGGGGGAAAGTTTCCCAAACCTTAAAATGCCTATAAATACACCCCTCACCACACCCACAATTCAGTTTTACAAACTTTGCCTCCTATGGAGGTGGTGAAGTAAGTTTGTGCTAGATTCTACGTTGATATGCGCTCCGCAGCAAGTTGGGGCCCGGTTTTCCTCTCAGCGTGCAGTGAATGTCAGAGGGATGTGAGGAGAGTATTGCCTATTTGAATTCAATGATCTCCTTCTACGGGGTCTATTTCATAGGTTCTCTGTTATCGGTCGTGGAGATTCATCTCTTACCTCCCTTTTCAGATCGACGATATACTCTTATATATATACCATTACCTCTGCTGATTTTCGTTTCAGTACTGGTTTGGCTTTCTACAAACATGTAGATGAGTGTCCTGGGGTAAGTAAATCTTATTTTCTGTGACACTCTAAGCTATGGTTGGGCACTTTTTTATAAAGTTCTAAATATATGTATTCAAACATTTATTTGCCTTGACTCAGGATGTTCAACATTCCTTTTTTTCAGACAGTCAGTTTCATATTTAGGATAATGCATTTGAATCAATCATTTTTTCTTACCTTAAAAAATTTGACTTTTTCCCTGTGGGCTGTTAGGCTCGCGGGGGCTGAAAATGCTTCATTTTATTGCGTCATTCTTGCCGTGGACTTTTTTGGCGCAAAAAATCTTTTCTGTTTCCGGCGTCATACGTGTCGCCGGAAGTTGCGTCATTTTTTTGACGTTCTTTTGCGCCAAAAATGTCGGCGTTCCGGATGTGGCGTCATTTTTGGCGCCAAAAGCATTTAGGCGCCAAATAATGTGGGCGTCTTATTTGGCGCTAAAAAAATATGGGCGTCGCTTTTGTCTCCACATTATTTAAGTCTCATTATTTATTGCTTCTGGTTGCTAGAAGCTTGTTCACTGGCATTTTTTCCCATTCCTGAAACTGTCATTTAAGGAATTTGATCAATTTTGCTTTATATGTTGTTTTTTCTATTACATATTGCAAGATGTTCCACGTTGCAACTGAGTCAGAAGATACTTCAGGAAAATCACTGCCCGGTGCTGGAGCTACCAAGCTAAGTGTATCTGCTATAAATTTTTGGTATCTGTTTCTTCAGCTGTTGTTTGTATTGCATGTCATGACAAACTTATTAATGCAGATAAAATTTCCTTTAGTACTGTTACATTACCTGTTGCTGTTCCGTCAACATCTAATTTTCAGAGTGTTCCTGATAAACATAAGAGATTTTATTTTTTTAAATCCATTAAGAAGGCTATGTCTGTTATTTCTCCTTCTAGTTTACATAAAAGTCTTTTAAAACTTCTCTTTTTTCAGATGAATTTTTAAATGAACATCATCATTCTGATACTGATAATGGTTCTTCTGGTTCAGAGGTTTCTGTTTCAGAGGTTGATGCTGATAAATCTTTGTATTTGTTCAAGATGGAATTTATTCGTTCTTTATTTAAAGAAGTATTAATTGCATTAGAAATAGAGGATTCTGGTCCTCTTGATACTAAATCTAAACGTTTAAATAAGGTTTTTAAATCTCCTGTAGTTATTCCAGAAGTGTTTAATCTCCCTGATGCTATTTCTGAAGTAATTTCCAGGGAATGGAATAATTTGGGTAATTCTTTTACTCCTTCTAAACGTTTAAGCAATTATATCCTGTGCCATCTGACAGATTAGAGTTTTTTGGGACAAAATCCCTAAGGTTATGGGGCTGTCTCTACTCCTGCTAAATGTACTACTATTCCTACGGCAGATAGTACTTCATTTAAGGATCCTTTAGATAGGAAAATTGTATCCTTTCTAAGAAAAGCTTACTTATGTTCAGGTAATCTTCTTAGACCTGCTATATTTTTAGCGGATGTTGCTGCAGCTTCAACTTTTTGGTTAGAAGCTTTAGCGCAACAAGTAACAGATCATAATTTTATAGCATTATTATTATTCTATAACATGCTAATAATTTTATTGGTGATACCATCTTTTGATATCATTAGAGTTGATGTCAGGTATATGTCTCTAGCTATTTTAGCTAGAAAAGCTTTATGGATTAAACTTGGAATGCTGATATGTCTTCTAAGTCAACTTTGCTTTCCCTTTCTTTCCAGGGTAATAAATTATTATCTCAACTGTTTCTGGAAGGAAGGGAACTTTTTTACCAAAGGATAAAAAATCTAAGGTAAATTTAGGTCTAATAATCATTTTCGTTCCTTTCCTCACAAGGAACAAAAGCCTGATCCTTCATCCTCAGGAGCGGTATCAGTTTGGAAACTATTTCCAGTTTGGAATATATCCAAGCCTTATAGAAACCTATAGCCAGCTCCTAAGTACCCATGAAGGTGCGGCTCTTATTCCAGCTCAGCTGGTATGGGGCAGATTACGTTTTCTTCAAAGAAATTTGGATCAATTCCGTTCTCAATCTCTGGTTTCAGAACATTGTTTCAGAAAGGTACAGAATTGGCTTCAAGTTAAGGCCTCCTGCTAAGAGATTTTTTTCTTTCCCGTGTCCCAGTTAACACAGCAAAGGCTCAGCATTTCTGAAATGTGTTTCAGATCTAGAGTTGGCTGGAGTAATTATGCCAGTTCCAGTTCTGGAACAGGGGCTGGGGCTTTATTTTATCTCTTCATTGTACCAAAGAAGGTCAATTCCTTCAGACCAGTTCCGGATCTATCAATATTGAATCGTTATGTAAGGATACCAACATTCAAGATGGTTACTGTAGGACTATCCTGCCTTTTGTTTAGCAAGGGCATTATATGTCTACAATAGATTTACAGGATGTGTATCTTCATATTCCGATTCATCCAGATCACTTTTAGTGTCTGAGATTCTCTTTTTAGACAAGCATTACCAGATTTGTGGCTCTACCGTTTGGCCTAGCCTCAGTTCCAAGAATTTTTTTCAAAGGTTCTCGGTGCCCTTCTTTCTGTAATCAGAGAACAGGGTTTTGGTATTTCCTTATTTGGACGATATCTTGGTACTTGCTCAGTCTTCTCATTTTCGAAGAATCTCATACGAATCGACTTGTGTTGTTTCTTCAAGTTCATGGTTGGAGGATCAATTTACCAATCAGTTCATTGATTCCTCAGACAAGGGTAACCTTTTTAGGTTTCTAGATGGATTCAGTGTCTATGACTCTGTCCTTGTCAGACAAGAGAAGTTTAACATTGATATCAGCTTGTCAAAACCTTCAGTCACAATCATTCCCTTTGGTAGCCTTATGCATGGAAATTTTAGGTCTTAGGACTGCCGCATCAGATGCGATCTCCTTTGCTCGTTTTCACATGCGACCTCTTCAGCTCTGTATGCTGAACCAATGGTGCAGGGATTACTCAAAGATATCTCAATTAATATCTTTAAACCGATTATACGACACTCTCTGACATGGTGGACAGATCACCATCGTTTAGTTCAGGGGGCTTCTTTGTTCTTCCGACCTGGACTATAATCTCAACAGATGCAAGTCTTACAGGTTGGGGAGCTGTGTGGGGGTATCTGACGGCACAAGGGGTTTGGGAATCTCAGGAGGTGAGATTTCCGATCAATATTTTGGAACTCCGTGCAATTTTCAGAGCTCTTCAGTCTTGGCCTCTTCTGCAGAGAGAGTTGTTCATTTGTTTTCAGATAGACAATGTCACAACTGTGGCATACATCAATCATCAAGGAGGGACTCACAGTCCTCTGGCTATGAAAGAAGTATCTCGAATTTGGTTTGGGCGGAATCCAGCTCCTGTCTAATCTCTGCGGTTCATATCCCAGGTATGGACAATTGGAAAGCGGATTATCTCAGTCGCCAAACGTTGCACCTGGGCGAATGGTCTCTTCACCCAGAGGTATTTCCTCAGATTGTTCAAATGTGGGAACTCCCAGAAATAGATCTGATGGCTTCTCATCTAAACAAGAAACTTCCCTGGTATCTGTCCGGATCCCGGGATCCTCGGGCGGAGGCAGTGGATGCATTATCTCTTCCTTACAAGTGTCATCCTGCCTATATCTTTCCGCCTCTAGTTCTTCTTCCAAGGGTATTCTCCAATATTCTAAAGGAATGCTCGTTTGTCCTGCTGGTAGCTCCAGCATGGCCTCACAGGTTTTGGTATGCGGATCTTGTCCGGATGGCCTCTTGCCAGCTGTGGACTCTTCCGTTAAGACCAGTCTTTCTGTCTCAAGGTTCTTTTTTCCATCAGGATCTCAAAACCTTAATTTTAAGGTATGGAGTTTGAACGCTTGATTCTTGGTCAAAGAGGTTTCTCTGACTCTGTGATTGATACTATGTGACAGGCTCGTAAATCTGTATCTAGAGAGATATATTATAGAGTCTTGAAAACTTATATTTCTTAGTGTCTTTCTCATCTTTTTTCTTGGCATTCTTTTTGAATACCGAGAATTTTACAGTTTCTTCAGGATGGTTTAGATAAAGGTTTGTCCGCAAGTTCCTTGAAAGACAAATCTCTGCTCTTTCTGTGTTCTTTTTCACAGAAGGATTGCTAATCTTCCTGATATTCATTGTTTTGTACAACCTTTGGTTCGTATAAAACCTGTCATTAAGTCAATTTCTCCTCCTTGGAGTTTGAATTTGGTTCTGGGGGCTCTTCAAGCTCCTCCTTTTGAACCCATGCATTCTTTGGTCGTTATATTACTTTCTTGGAAAGTTTTGTTTCTTTTGGCCATCTCTTCTGCCAGAAGAGTCTCTGAATTATCTACTCTTTTTTGTGAGTCTCCTTTTCTGATTTTGCATCAGGATAAGGCGGTGCTGCAAACTTCTTTTGAATTTTTTACCTAAGGTTGTGAATTCTAACAACATTAGTAGAGAAATTGTGGTTCCTTCATTATGTCCTAATCCTATGAATTCTAAGGAGAAATCATTGCATTCTTTGGATGCTGTTAGAGCTTTGTAATATTATGTTGAAGCTACTAAGTCTTTCCGAAAGACTTCTAGTCTATTTGTCATCTTTTCCGGTTCTAGAAAAGGCCAGAAAGCTTCTGCCATTTCTTTGGCATCTTGGTTGAAATCTTTATTTCATCATGCCTATGTTGAGTCGGGTAACACTCCGCCTCAAAGGATTACAGCTCATTCTACTAGGTCAGTTTCTACTTCCTGGGCGTTTAGGAATGAAGCTTCGGTTGATCAGATTTGCAAAGCAGCAACTTGGTCCTCTTTGCATACTTTTACTAAATTCTACCATTTTGATGTGTTTTCTTCTTCTGAAGCAGTTTTTGGTAGAAACGTACTTCAGGCAGTGGTTTCAGTTTGAATCTTCTGCTTATGTTTTTTCATTAAAATTTTATTCTGGGTGTGGATTATTTTCAGCAGGAATTGACTGTCTTTATTTTATCCCTCCCTCTCTAGTGACTCTTGCGTGGAAAGATCCACATCTTGGGTAATCATTATCCCATACGTCACTAGCTCATGGACTCTTGCTAATTACATGAAAGAAAACATAATTTATGTAAGAACTTACCTGATAAATTCATTTCTTTCATATTAGCAAGAGTCCATGAGGCCCGCCCTTTTTTGTGGTGGTTTTGATTTTTTTGTATAAAGCACAATTATTCCAATTCCTTATTTTATATGCTTTCGCACTTTTTTCTTATCACCCCACTTCTTGGCTATTCGTTAAACTGAATTGTGGGTGTGGTGAGGGGTGTATTTATAGGCATTTTAATGTTTGGGAAACTTTGCCCCTCCTGGTAGGAATGTATATCCCATACGTCACTAGCTCATGGACTCTTGCTAATATGAAAGAAATGAATTTATCAGGTAAGTTCTTACATAAATTATGTTTTTATGATTTGGATAGGGCATGTAATTTTAATCAACTTTCCAATGTACTTTTATCAACAAAATTTCTTTGTTTCCTTGGTGGTATTTTTGAAAAGCTAAGCCTGGGTAGACTCAAACTCATTTCTAAACCCGTTGAAAACCGCCTCTTAACTCATTGCTTAAGAGCATTTTTAAATTTTTTCACAGTTAGACAGTACTATCATGTGTGTCATATAGATAACATTGTGCTCACTCACACTGGGTTATTTAGGAGTCTGCACTGATAGGCTAAACTGCTTGTCTGTCAAAAACATTGAGGTAAGGGGGCAGTCTGCAGAGGCTTAGATACAAGGTAATCACAGAGGTAATATGTGTATAAATAGAACAGTGTTTGGTTATGCAAAACTGGGGAATAGGTGATAAAGGGATTATCATCTTTTTAAAAATTAAAATTTCTGGACTAGACTTTAACCTGCACCCTGAATGAACCTGTAGCAAACAAATTTTTTAATGTAAAATACTGAAAACATACGGCTAGATTACGAGTTTTGCGTTAGAGGCTATGCGGTGCTAGCAAGCAGTTTTCTCTCACTGCTGACTTACCTGCAGCGATGGTATTACGGGGTTTTTACAAACCCGTCGTTAAAAGACAAGAAGTGAGCGTTGAGCAAAATTTTGCTCATTACCGCACTCCAATACCAGCGTTGCTTAAGTCAGCGGTGAGCTGGTCATACGTGCTCATGCACGATTTCCTCATAGGAATCAACGGGGAGAACCGGCTGAGAAAAAAAGCAAGAAAGCAGCGTAAAGCTCCTTAACGCAGCCCCATTGATTCCTATGGGGAAATAAAATTTATGTCTACACCTAACACCCTAACATGAACCCCGAGTCTAAACACCCCTAATCTTACAATTATTAACCCCTAATCTGCCAACACCCTAACATGAACCCCGAGTCTAAACACCCCTAATCTTACAATTATTAACCCCTAATCTGCCGACACCTACATTATATTATTAACCCCTAATCTGCCGCTCTGGACACCGCCGCCACCTACATTATACTTATTAACCCCTAATCTGCTGCCCCCAACATCGCTGACACCTATATTATATTTATTAACCCCTAATCTGCCATCCCCAATGTCGCCACCACCTACCTACACTTATTAACCCCTAATCTGCCGCCCCAACGTCGCCGCCACGATAATAAACATATTAACCCCTAAACTGCCGCACTCCCGCCTTGCAAACATTAGTTAAATATTATTAACCCCTAATCTGCCGTCCCTAACATCGCCGCCACCTACCTACATTTATTAACCCCTAATCTGCAGCCCCCAACGTCGCTGCCACTATACTAAATGTATTAACCCCTAAACCTAAGTCTAACCCTAACCCTAACACCCCCTAACTTAAATATAATTTAAATAAATCTAAATAAAATTACTATAATTAACTACATTATTCCTATTTAAAACTAAATACTTACCTGTAAAATAAACCCTAAACTAGCTACAATATAACTAATAGTTACATTGTAGCTATCTTAGGGTTTATTTTTATTGGAACAGCCAATAGAATGCAAGTTCAATCCTATTGGCTGATTGGATCTAAACCTAAGTCTAACCCTAACCCTAACACCCCCTAACTTAAATATAATTTAAATAAATCTAAATAAAATTACTATAATTAACTACATTATTCCTATTTAAAACTAAATACTTACCTGTAAAATAAACCCTAAACTAGCTACAATATAACTAATAGTTACATTGTAGCTATCTTAGGGTTTATTTTTATTGGAACAGCCAATAGAATGCAAGTTCAATCCTATTGGCTGATTGGATCAGCCAATAGGATTGAACTTCAATCCTATTGCCTGATTGCATCAGCCAATAGGATTTTTTCTACCTTAATTCCGATTGGCTGATAGAATTCTTTCAGCCAATCGGAATCTAAGGGATGCCATCTTGGATGACGTCACTTAAAGGAACCTTCATTCATCGTGTAGTCGTCGGATGAAGAGGATACTCCGCGTCGGATGTCTTGAAGATGGACCTGCTCCGCGTCAGATGGATGAAGATAGAAGATGCCGTCTGGATGAAGACTTCTGCCCATCTGGAGGACCACTTCGCCCGGCTTGGATTAAGACTTCTCCCGGCTTCGTTGAGGACTTTGGCCCAGTTGGATGAAGACTTCTGCTGCTTCCTTGAGGATGGATGTCCGGTCTTCAGAACTGTAAGTCGATCTTTAGGGGGTTAGTGTTAGGTTTTTTTAAGGGTGTATTGGGTGGGTTTTATATTTAGGTTAGGGTTTGGGCCTGCAAAAGAGCTAACTGCCCTTTTAAGGACAATGCCCATCCAAATGCCCTTTTCAGGGCAATGGGGAGCTTAGGTTTTTTTTAGATAGTATTTTATTTGGGGGGTTGTTTGTGTGGGTAGTGGGTTTTACTGTTGGGGGGTTGTTTGTATTTTTTTTAAAGGTAAAAGAGCTGATTACTTTGGGGCAATGCCCTGCAAAAGGCCCTTTTAAGGGCTATTGGTAGTTTAGTTTAGGCTAGGGTTTTTGTTAATTTTGGGGGGCTTTTTTTATTTTGATAGGGCTATTAGATTAGGTGTAATTAGTTTAAATATCTGTAATTTGCTTATTATTTTCTGTAATTAAGTGTTTGTTTGTTTGTTTTTGTACTTTAGCTAATTTAATTTAATTTAGGTAATTATATTTAATTTAGTTAATTTATTTAATTATAGTGTAGTGTTAGGTGTTATTGTAACTTATGTTAGGTTTTATTTTATCTCTTGAAAAAGCCCTATCTAACGGGTGAAACGCGTAGATTGTATCTGTGTTGTATCCTGCTAAGGACTTTAATCACAATTTGAAAATCTAGGTACCTAGCTTTCTATATCCTTGCCCGCGCGTGTATCACGCTAAGTGCGGGTGTGTGAATCTCTTTTATCCCCTTTGTATTGGGATCAATTTGGCGCACTACAAACGCTGGAGTAACGAGCAGTCTTCATTCACGCTGACCGGGTTCAGCCGACACCAGCAAAGGTGATCAACATTGGGAGACGCTGTTTGCCTGTGTCCAATCTCCAAAGCCGTGAGCCAAAAAATCGTTAGCAAGCTACTCTGAAAAGAAAGTGTGAGTAAGAAGAGAAAAAAAAAGATCTGATACTAAGGTGTTTTCCATCGTCTAAAGGGGGCTATATTCTAAAGATTTTCACGCCGACCCTATCTGTCACAGTTGCGACATTTGGTGAACAGCTATTATAAGATACTTTGTAACCATATATCCTAAATTGGGACAGACTGTTTTTTAGTTTGACTGATACCTTTATTTATATTGTATCAAATCAAACATATGCAAAATACCTTTTTTAAATATTTTTAAGGTGGTACTCCAGTCCTTTTTTAATATTTCTTAAAATCAGGGAGACGTCCCTTTATTTTCTCTTATTGTTTCATATGTATTGTATTGTAATAAATTTGCATTTTAATTTTATCCAATAGTAAAGTTGTTACCCTAAATCTAATGTGTTTATTTCCATAATTGACTAAATGTGGTGGAGAACTTAGCTTTTAGCGCCCTCTATATTCCTTTGCTTTAGATTTAATTGTCACAGTCCCGGGGTGACTGTTCTAGAGTGGTTAAGGTTTTTCCTTTAGGAATTAGCGCCATATTTCTTTGTTTATCTTTATTTTACAATTACTTTTGTAATTATTTTAGCTAGGTAGGTATTAAATAGTTAATAACTATTTAATAACTATTGTACCTAGTTAAAATAAATACAAACTTGCCTGTAAAATAAAAATAAACTCTAAGCTAGCTACAATGTAACTATTAGTTATATTGTAGCTAGTTTAGGGTTTATTTTATTGGTAGGTATTTAGTTTTAAATAGTAATAATTTAGTTAATAATAGGAATTTTTATTTAGATTTATTGTAATTATATTTAAATTAGGGGGTGTTAGGATTAGGTTTAGACTTAGGTTTAGGGGTTAATAAATTTAGTATAGTGGCGGCAATGTTGGGGGCGGCAGATTAGGGGTTAATAAATGTAGGTAGGTGGCAGCGATGTTAGGGGTTAATAATATTTAACTAATGTTTGCGGGGCGGGAGTGCGGTGGTTTAGGGGTTAATATGTTTATTATAGTGGGGGTGACGTTGGGGCGGCAGATTAGGGGTCAATAAGTGTAGGTAAGTTGCGGCGACATTGGGGGTGGCAGATTAGGGTTAATAAATATAATGTAGGTGGCGGCGATGTTGGGGGCAGCAGATTAGGGGTTCATAAATATAGTGTAGGTGGCGGCGGTGTCCGGAGTGGCAGATTAGGGGTTAAAAATTGTATTATAGTGTTTGCGATGCGGGAGGGCCTCGGTTTAGGGGTTAATAGGTAGTTTATGGGTGTTAGTGTACTTTTTAGCACTTTAGTTATGAGTTTTATGCTACGGCGTTGTACCATAAAACTCTTAACTACTGACTTTTAAATGCGTTAGGACTCTTGACAGGGTAGGGTGTACCACTCACTTTTTGGCCTCCCAGGACAGACTCGTAATACCGGTCCCATAGAAAAAAGACTTTACGAAGTTTACGTAAGTCGTTTTGCGGTAAGGCCAAAGAAGTGTGTGGTGACCCTAAACCTTCAAGACTCGTAATACCAGCGGTAGTAAAAAAAGCAGCGTTAGAACCTCTTAACGCTGCTTTTTTACCTTAACGCACAACTCTTAATCTAGCCGATAGTATTATACTTGAAATTTACCTTGCATATCAGGGACGTCCACATCTGTCCCTGACTCGTCCTCATGACGACCCTCCAGGAGTGTCAATGGCAGCGGGGGAGAAGAGCGGTTGCTCCTAGGTGTCGCCATTGACACTGGCCTGACATACCGGGGGATACATTCTCTCGGACACCTGAGATCTGTGAACATATAAAGTTGTATGTCAACATTAGATCCATGAGATATTTTTCTTTTGTGTAATGTATCTGTAGCTGTAATGCATATAATCTTTATTTCCTACAATGAAAATAACAACCAATTTTAAATTACATATATATATTTACATGCAGTATATATATATATATATATATATATATATATATATTTAAAAACATATATATATATTTAAAAACATATATATATTTTTTTTTATTTATTTTAAATATACATGTTTTTATTTTTTGGAAAGGATTCTGATAGAGTATGAATTTGTAATATACCATATTCACTCATATTATCCATTTTTCTTCTTTCTATGGTTGTCTTTATTTAAAAAATAATGTAAAAAATATAAGGAGGCAGCCTGTTTTATTTTAATGACCCTGTACAGAACTGTTTTATTGGGGGCTGACATAAAATTGGTGACTGCCATAAAGCCAAGAATCAATAAAAACAACCAATGTTTTGAAATTAAAATGGACCTGCAACAAAACTTATATTCTTGGATTTTCAAATAAACATATTCACAGAATGAAATAAAATTAATAGGATTTACATTACAAAGTCAATTAAAATGCAATACTTTATCATGAAATAAAAATTTTATTTTCTGCATCATTAAAATATACATAATTTATAATTGCAATAACAAATATAAGTGATACTTACAGGCTCTAATGAGCAATCGGAAGTCCCGGTATCACTCGTTTTCGCATATCCGAAGGTCCGAAAACCTCCGGAGACAACTCTGATGCGACCTCCGAATGCCCGACACCCTTCACATGCACCAAATCATCTCATAGATGATGCGGTCCCTATCCTCAAGAGCGATCCCTCGCACACCTCCTATTCTCCTTGGGAAATAGCGGTCCATCCCATATACTGAGATTAACAATTCACCATCACTAAAAACTGGAGGTCGCGCCATCTTGATCTCCAAATAATTATATAAAATAATTTTTAAGTGCGACACAACTATACCAATTAGAGAGCAATCTGATTGATTATTGACAGTGGAAAAAAATATTAACATCTCATTGACGGATTGTATTCATCATGTGTTTATGACAATTGCTTTGTAATCCACATTGAAAATGTAAAACATGAAAACTATATCCTATAACATCTTTTTTTTCGCACTTGCTAATAAATCCTCAATAAAACAAATATGAATGTATATTTACTTATATAAGTGTATTGAATCAATGATAATGAATTTAATCAAAGTTATTGATCATATAACAATATTGATTAAATTTAACAAAAAATTTAATTTTAGAACTCACTTACCTGAACATTTATATATTATATGCGTCAATAATGACGGAATTATTAATAGCATGTACTAAAATAATTGAATAACGGTCAATAAAGCTAATCCTGTAACACTTTTTAATTGATGATTGTATAATTGTTAACGGGATTGTCTACGTATTGTTAATAATTGTTAACGGGATTTTATATATGGTTCCAAAACCCAACAGACCTCTCTCTCCAGAAAACAACAGATCTGGAGAGATATAGCTGACAGTGTCTCCGCAGAAGGCGATCATGCAAAATCGGTGGAGCACTGTAAGAAGAGATTCTCTGTCATCAAGAAAATCTTAAAGGCCAAGCTGTCCAGGAAGAAGCAGGCTGCACGTTCTACAGGTGGTGGTGGCCCTTATACAGCTGAGTTGTCTACATATGAGACTCAGCTGATGGAGAAGCTGGGGTCAAATATGACGCTCGGTCTGGATTTGGTTGGGCATCATACTGACAAGTTGGCAGGTAATTAAAGTTTTATTATTTATTTACATATACCATTAACAATATACATAGGGACTTTATAACATAGGTCAACACAGAGTTTATCATAATAAGTTTAAACAGTGGTCACATAGGACTACATTAAGATTCATTCAAACATGTTCCAATACATACAGGGTATTCATCATACCAAATAAAAGTCCGCAGTACCATAATTTTATTTGATTCATTATGCCCAAGTATTATAGGAACTCCATAGTGATCTATTTAAATTAAGTCACTAACATACTTTTATTACAAAGAAGAATTCCTATATATTATACATCTCTCACACATTCAGCAAATGTTTGGATTAGAGCAATTTTTATACACTATACAAGTGCATAAAATTAATACATCATACATTCCTTCAAAAATCGGCATTACGCTATGTGGCGCCCCTTGTTTTTTCTGCTAGGGCCGGGTAATCCCACCGCTCTTGTAATTTTACACACTTTTAACATATAGATACTCAATACATTCATTGCAACAATATATCCTTCGGTTCTTCTCAAAAAACCTTTACAGATTCAAAACAAAACCATCAACATTTTATCTCCTTTTTAACTAGTGTCATTGTCTTTTTAATTTTAATGTTTTTCAGCAGTTTTTATTCTAACATATACGATCTATATGGATAACAAAATACTATGTTTTTGTTTTGATGTTAGATCAAACTGTCACATTTATATCATAACACAGACACGATCAATATGGATAATAAAATATCATGTTTTTTTTTTTTTTTGAGGTCAGATTAAATAGTCGAATCAGACTTTTTTACCAGTTTCATGGGTTAACTCACAGTTGAATCTGCAATCAGGGACAATTATACTCACCGTATCAACTAAGCTATCATTGGTTTTTAGGTTCTTTGACAACTTCCGTTTTTAAAATACAACTGCATATAAGCCTTTTACTTTGTATCAATTGTATCCACTATTTTATGCCTGAGGAAACGACCAGTAGTGGTCGAGAAACGCGTAGCGGTACTTGTATGGAATAAATATATTTTTTTACTTTTACGGAAGTTGTACTTTGCTTTTATCTTCAATTTGCAAGGGCCAAGGTCCGACACATTGTTTGTAGTGTGTATCTAACACAGCAATATTACGTTGGTAAAGAAAGTGATTGACCAAACACGGAGTCAGACAGAATCACTCGACCTTCATCCAGACGCTGTAGACCACAGACACCAGTGTACTAACCACTGTGAGTGTTAGCCGGCTTGTCAGCACCGGTCACAGTACGGTGCATATCTATTTGGTAAGCATTTTTGATTCATTTCAACTTGCATTCTGTTCAAACTTTATTACGCTATGTGGCGCCCTCTTTTTCAACTTTAATTAAAGTTTTATTACTTGCGTTTTTAATGTCGCACTAATTTTTTCTATTTTAGTTGACATAAGGGTGTAAAATTATTTTTGTACTCATGTTTTTTTTTCTTCTAAAGAATCTACCAGTGCTGCTGCTACTGATGCTGCCACTGCTGGAGATGAGACACTACTATTGCCCGTCAGTATCCATACTGAATCAATCCACAGCTTCTCCTCGGCCACCACACATCCTGACATAATGTGCAGCACACCTAATGGAGCAAGCATTGACCATTCTACAGGTATGTTTTATAATGTTATATTTTGTTTGATTAAAATGCTCTTACTCGTATGATTGTAATTTGATTTTAACTCTGTGTATACACATTTATTTAGTTTACAGCTGAGGTCACAAGGGCTTTGGGACACCCTCCAACATCTTCAATCTCCTCCTCAGGTAACAAAAACAAGATCAAACATTAATGTTATGTGTGCTCACATTAGCGGGACTGTCAATAACATCATGTTAAAGTTAACTTTGTATTAATGAAGAATATCACATTCTTAAACACGAATGTAAAATTCCATTGATGGTTTATAAACGGTCATTTTAGAGTATTTATAATAATAGTATAGTCAAACGACGATATTCCACATTTACATAGATCATGCATTTAATATATATATACAGAAATGTATGGCCAAGATACACAACCCTTTACTTTGTGGATTCAGATAGAGAATACTATATTAATCCATTTTTAAATTTACTTTGATTATTTAATGTGCTTCCTTCTCTTGTCATCCTTTGCTGAAATGTTGATCTTGGCAAGCTCAAGAGTATCAAAGAACCTAGGTTATAGCTGATGATTGGTTGCTGAATATATATACTGATTGTCATTGGTTCACCAATGTGTTCAGTCAGCAACCAGTAGTGCATTGCTGCTTATTCAACAAAGCATACCAAGAGAATGAAAGAAATTAGATAATAGAAGTCAATTTTTAATAGAAAAAAATAAATTAATTATCTAGCTTAAAGGGACAATGAACACAATTTTTTTCTTTCATGATTCACATAGAGCATGCAATTTTAAGCAACTTTATAATTTACTCATGTCACAGATACCAGTCGGCTAAGGCTATCCCCCACCCCCCTACAACCTCACCCTTGTTGTTTCTCAGTGGTGTTGTGCTCCTCAGAGCAACCACCATCTCTGGAAGCTGTTTTTTGCTTTGTTTTGGCTTGTTTTTCTGTTCAGAGAAGAGTTGGTTTATGACCAGGAAAACCCTCCTAGGCTGGCCGGGCTCCTGGAACTCCCGGTTGGCCGCCTCACAACGGATACCCGCCTAACCCCTCTCAGGCTGGCCAGGCTCCTGGAACTCCCGGTCGGCCACAGGACAGCAGAACACCGACAACGGACTGTAACTCCGGTCCCCAGTAACGAATCATGCTGATTTTTGGACTGTGGAATCTGGGGACCGAGAGCTTTAAAATGACACCCTGGACACCAGGATCACCCCGAAACCGCTACCCATATGTATTGGGATTATGCGGGACTGTGGCTCCTATGGAGGTGCCGGACTGTCTGGAGGGGTGGGAATGGCGGGAAAATAGTGGGATTGTCCAGGGTCTTATCAAGATGAGCTGTCTGTATAAAAGGAGTGCATGTTTTCAATAAAATCAGTTCCTGTTTAATCTGAAAGCTAGTGTGTCTAGTTATTTAGGTGAGCTCCAGCTAAAATCACTTTCCTGGGCTACATAGCAGCCTGTTCTAGGCAGAGGAAGGACACGCTGGAAGAGCTACCTAGTCTGGGTAGCTGGAGTCATCCACAGGGTGGGACCCTGAGTACTGGTGCTGTCAGGAATCAGGGGTGGCTACAGGCTGTGGTCACTTGCCAGCTACATAGCTGCAGTCGGCAGGGAGGAAGCAGGACCCCTTTTGGTGGAGCTACCCAGTCGGGGTAGCCAGGGTATCCGTCACCACTCATATTATCCAGTTTTCTTCATTCTCTTTCTATCTTTATTTGAAAAAGAAGGCATCTAAGCTAAGGAGCCAGCAATTTTTGGGTTCAGAATCATAAACAGCACTTCTTTATTGGTGATGTCCAATCAGCATGGACAACGCAGGTTGTTCACCAAAAATGGGCTGGCATATAAAATGACATTCTTGCTTTTCAAATAAAGATACCAAGAGAAAGATGAAAATTTGATAAAAAGAGAAAATTAGAAAGTTGATTAAAATTGCATGCTCTCAGTGTCCCTTTAATCATGAAAGAACATTTTTGGGTTTCATGTCCCTTTAAACTTAGAAGGAATCACAGGTTTGGATCATCAACTGTGTTTTGCCTGATGATTGTTTGCCTACATTCCAACAACAATCATCAAGTGCTACCTATGTGCTTAACAAAACCAAGAACATCTAAGCCTACATTTCAAACAATATTAACAAAGAAAAATGTTAATTTATTTATTTATAAAGTTCATTCAAATTTCATGCCCTTCTATTTTGAATAGAATATTGCTTTAACCTATACAAACATCAGCATTATCACATAGATAGATCGATAGATAGATAGATCTATGTATCTATCTCAGCTAAAATCTAAATATTAATTTTAATACGATATTCTCGGCGCAACACAATTGTTAATATTCAAGCTTCTCACAGCACCTGTGCGGCTTGTATCATGTCAGTAATCAAGAAACAGTCTAAAAACAGTTTCAAAACAGAAATAAATAAAAAAAAGTACTGTGTGGAAAAAGATGGTGCACGGTCGGTGAATACTCAAATACACTTTTGAAAATGATATAGCTTTTATAATAAGCACTTTTGTTCAAACATTTATATAGCAACAATTAAATATATTTTTGAAAAAGGTGAGACACATCCATTTGTATTACAAACTTTGATGGAGTATCACTTTAAGATAACATTAACTAGCAGAATTCTTCCTGTCAAAATACAGTATCTGAAATTTATAATCACAATAGGAATCATGGAAGCTATCTGTTTACTTTTATATGCTTTTAATCTTTCACTTTAAATTACATGGAAATCTAATCCCCCCCCCCAATTTCTTTAGATATGGAATATGCCCATAATGTTTCGGAGGAGATTGCCAGTTGTGTTCATCAGATGAGACTCATTGTGGAGAAGGAGGAGAAGTCCCTGGGAGAGACCCAATTAACAGAATCCCAGGAGCAGGAAATCTCCCAGGGGACATCGGATATGGAGGCTCTCATCTGTGCTGCCCCTCCTGCCCCAGAAGACCCAGCTGCTCTGGACCCTGGTGCCCCTCCTGCACCTGTTGCTCATGCCCCAGCAGCTCATGATCGTGCTGATCCTGGCCATGAACTGCCTCCCATCAATGATGATGAGGCAGTTCATCAAATGATACATCTGACCAGGCAGTACCGAGATGATCACCATGAGTTGCATGGGGCATTAAGATTATCTGTTGAGCCACAGGGGCAGATATTAGAGAGGGGCATCATAGTAGATAGGGAAAGATTAGATTTAGAGAGGGAAAGGTTGAGAATAGAATCAGGTAGAATAGATTTAGAGAGGGAAAGATTTGAATATGAATGGATGAGGGATAGTGCAAGATTAGAATTAGAGAGGGATAGATTTTTTTATGAAAGGCAGAGGGATAGTGATAGAATAAATTTTGATAGGGAGAGATTAGAGGTAGATAGGGCCAGGGCAGCTGTAGAGCAGGGAGAACTCCAGCGTCGAGAGAGGGCAGACGAAGACAACTAGATTTTTAATAGAGAATTTTTTTTAATGTTTGGGAGAAGGGGAACAAGGGAGAGATCTCCCCCCCTGTCTCCATCCTCATATCAAAGAAATAGGGTTTTTATTGTGCTCTTTTATATTTTTATTTTATTTATTTTGTTTTATGTTATTATGTATGCATTTTTCATTTTTAAATGTGGAAATTGGATTTAATCCAAATTATGAATTAAAATAATTTGAAGATAAGGGAAAGACTAAACCTTTTTTTTCTCCTTTTTTCCCCTTCTCCTTTTTCTCTTTTTCCCTTGCTTTTCCCTCTCTTCTATCCTCTCTTTTCCATACTCATCTAACCTAGGGGAGTACTCGCCTGTCTCTAAGATACTTATTTACCTGAGGGAGCAGTAATCCCTTACTGATTAGTCCACGGCACAGCATATTGTTCATTTCTCCCCACATGTTATACCGTTACTTGACTTGTTGCAATTAAGCTGTTTTCAATAGAGAAATACTCTTTTCTTTCATTAAGGGTTCCATTAAGTGCTCCAACATACTTGTTCTATCAAATGAAGGAGCCTCTCCATACCATTATTGTATTTTTAACATGTCTAATATGAACCCTTGTGAACGATGCTAAATGTACTGTATTTCGTCTGTATTTTGACATTTCTTTTTTGTATTCTTGTATTTTATATTTTAAAAATTAATAAAAATTCATTTAAAAAAAATAATAATTTGAAGATGAATAAATGTGATTTGGCTAGATTACGAGTCTTGCGTTATAAGTAAAAAATCAGCATTAAGCCTCGTAACACTGCTTTTTTACTACCGCTGGTATTACGAGTCTTGCAGATTTAGGGGCACCGCACACTTTTTTGGCCTTACCGCAAATCAACTTACGCAAATTGCGTATAGTCTTTTTTCTATGGGACTTCCATAGCGCTGGTATTACGAGCTTGTCCTGGGTGGCCAAAAAGTGAGCAGTACAGCCTACCCCATCAAGATTCGTACCGTATTTTAAAGTCAGTAGTTATGAGTTTTACACTACAACACTGTAGCATAAAACTCATAACTAAAGGGCTAAAAAGTACACTAACACCCATAAACTACCTATTAACCCCTATACCGAGGCCCTCCCGCATCGCAAACACTAAAATAAAATTATTAACCCCTAATCTGCCGCTCCGGACATTGCCGCCACTATAATAAACATATTAACCCCTAAACTGCTGCACTCCTGCCTTGCAAACATTAGTTAAATATTATTAACCCCTAATCTGCTGTCCCTAACATCGCCGCCACCTACCTACATTTATTAACCCCTAATATGCCGCCCCCAACGTAGCCGCCACTGTATTAAATTTATTAACCCCTAAATCTAAGTCTAACCCTAACCCTAACACACCCTAAATTAAATATAATTAAAATAAATCTAAATAAAAATTACTCTCATTACCTAAATAATTCCTATTTAAAACTAAATACTTACCTATAAAATAAAACCTAAGCTAGCTACAATATAACTAATAGTTACATTGTATCTAACTTAGGGTTTATTTTTATTTCACAGGCAAGTTTCTATTTATTTAACTAGGTAGAATAGTTACTAAATAGTTATTAACTATTTAATAACTACCTAGCTAAAATAAATACAAATTGACCTGTGAAATAAAAATAAATAAATTACAGAAAATAAAAAACAAATTACAAAATCTTTAAACTAATTACACCTAATCTAATAGCCCTATAAAAATACAAAAGCCCACCCAAAATAAAAAAAACCCTAGCCTAAAATAAACTATCTCAAAGTCCTAACCTAAAAATAAAACCCACCCAATACACCCTTAAAAAATCCTAACACTAACCCCTGAAGATCCACTTACCGGGAGAAGTCTTTATCCAAGCGGCAAGATGTCCTCAACGAAGTCGGCAGAAATGGTCCTTCAGATGAGCAGAAGTCTTCACCCAGACAGCATCTTCTATCTTCATCCTTCCAACACGGAGCAGCTCCATCTTCAAGACATCCGTCGTGGAGCATCCTTTTTCAACGACGACTACCCGACGAATGAAGGTATCTTTAAGTGATGTCATCCAAGATGGCGTCCCTTAGATTCCAATTGGCTGATAGAATTCTATCAGCCAATCGGAATCTAAGGGACGCCATCTTGGATGACGTCACTTAAAGAAATATTCATTCCAGAAGAAGCCGTAGATTGAAGAGGATGCTCCGTGCCGGATGTCTTGAAGATGGAGCCGCTCCACATCGGAAGGATGAAGATAGAAGATGCCGTCTGGGTGAAGACTTCTGCCCGTCTGGAGGACCACCTCTGCCCGTCTGGAGGACCACCTCTGCCCGTCTGGAGGACCACTTCTGCCCGTCTGGAGGACCACTTCTGCCGGCTTCATTGAGGACATCTTGCCGCTTGGATGAAGACTTCTCCCGGTAAGTGGATCTTTGGGGGTTAGTGTTAGGATTTTTAAGGGTGTATTGGGTGGGTTTTTATTTTAGGTTAGGGCTTTGGGCCACAATAGAGCTAAATGCCCTTTTAAGGGCAATGTCCATCTAAATGCCCTTTTCAGGGCAATGGGGAGCTTAGGTTTTTTTAGTTAGGGTTTTATTTGGGGGGTTGGTTGTGTGGGTGGTGGGTTTTACTGTTGGGGGCTTGTTTGTTTTTTTTTACAGGTAAAAGAGCTGATTTCTTTGGGGCAATGCCCCGCAAAAGGCCCTTTTAAGGGCTATTGGTAGTTTTGTTTAGGCTAGGGTTTTTTTTACTTTGGGTGGGCTTTTTTTAATTTTGATAGGGCTATTAGTTTTGGTGTAATTAGTTTAAAGATCTTGTAATTTGTTTTTTATTTTCTGTAATTTAGTGGGTTTTTTGTTATTTAGCTAATTGTTTTGAATTTAGTTAATTGTATTTAATTTAGGGAATTTATTTTATTGTAGGGTTTGGTTAGGTGTTAGTGTAAGACAGGCTAGGTTTTATTTTACAGGTCAATTTGTATTTATTTTAGCTAGGTAATTATTAAATAGTTAATAACTATTTAGTAACTATTCTACCTAGTTAAAATAAATACAAACTTGCCTGTGAAATAAAAATAAACCCTAAGATAGATACAATGTAACTATTAGTTATATTGTAACTAGCTAAGGGTTTATTTTACAGGTAAGTATTTAGTTTTAAAGAGGAATTATTTAGTTATTAATAGTAAGTTTTATTTAGATTTATTTTAATTAATTTAAGTTAGGGGGAGTTAGGGTTAGACTTAGTTTTAGGGGTTAATAAATTTAATATAGTGGCGGCGACATTGGGGCGGCAGATTAGGTGTTAATAAATGTAGGTAGGTGGCGGTGATGTTAGGGACGGCATATTACGGGTTAATATGTTTATTATAGTGGCAGCGGCGTTGGGGGCAGCAGATTAGGGGTTAATAAGTGTAGATAGGTTGCGGCGACATTGGGGCGGGAGATTAGGGGTTAATAAATATAATGTAGGTGTTGGCGATATTGGGGCAGCAGATTAGGGGTTAATAAGTATAATGTAGGTGGTGGCGATGTCGGGGGCAGCAGATTAGGGGTTAATAAGTGTAAGATTGCGGGTGTTTAGACTCGGGGTTCATGTTAGGGTGTTAGGTGTAAACATAAAATGTGTTTCCCCATAGGAATCAATGGGGCTGCATTACTGATCTTTACGCTGCTTTTTGGCAGGTGTTAGACTTTTTCTCAGCCGGCTCTCCCTATTGATGTCTATGGGAAATCGTGCACGAGCACGTGCAACCAGCTCACCGCTGACTTAAGCAGCGCTGGTATTGGAGTGTGGTATGGAGCACAATTTTGCTCTATGCTCACTTCTTGCCTTTTAACACGGGTTTGTAAAAACCTGTGATACCAGCGCTGTAGGAAAGTGAGTGGTGACAATAACATGCAAGTTAATCTGGCCGTTTGTTTGTTATTACTTTATTTATATAGTCTTGACTTTGGCCTAAACAAATCACTTTTATCAAAGGTTCAATGCATCCATCATTTTAATTTGATAAGTCAAAATTACCATGTGATAGTCAAGGAATTTAAAATGTATTAAAATTGTGTAAATGTATTCATTATCATATTTCATTTATATATGACCTTTTTAAATAAAGGGACACTGAACACCAACAAAGAAATGTAAAACCCAGATCCAACATTTAATAGTAATAATATAAAATATTTACAAATAATGTATATTTATAAAAAATATTATAAAAGGTTTATTGCTACAATGAAAGTCAATAGTTAATTAATTAATTAATTAATTAAATGTCAATTTATCAGGGGTTTGTCAGATTATGCTTATATAAAAGTTAATCACAGAGGTAAAAAGTATATCAATATAACTATGGGCGCGATCCGATATACGGCGTAGTTTGCGGCGCAAGCGAGTGAACCCGCGTCGCCCGCAGTTTCAGCTCGCATCTCGAGCTATCCAATATACGGCGCCGTCAGTTGCTAACGTGCCGTAAGTCGGATAAACCAGCGATGTCCAGAAATCTGCGCAAGTACAAATTTCTGGCGTCGCCAGTGACTTACGGCACGTTAGAAACTGCCGGCGCCTACAAAACCTGACTAAAGTCTAAATCACCCGCACTGTCTAACACGCCTCCCAAACATAGCCCGACACGTCTAACCCTCTATCCGCTATCCCCCCTCACTATGCTAACAATAAAATATGTATTAACCCCTAAACCGCCGCTCCCAAACTCTGCCGTAACCTAATAAAGTTATTAACCCCTAAACCGCCGCTCCGGACCCCCGCCAGCTATATTAAATATATAACCCCCTAAAGTGAGCCCCTACCCCGCCGCCATCTATATTAAATTATTTAACCCCTAAAATACTAAACTATCCCTACAAATAGCCCTGAAAAGGGCTTTTTGCGTGGCATTACCCCAAAGTAAACTGCTCTTTTGCCAGCCCTTAAAAGGGCTTTTGGCGGGGCTTTGTCACAAAGTAATCAGCTCTTTTGCCTACAATCTAAATCCCCCTACACCGCTGCCACCTATAATAAATGTATTAACCCCTAATCTAATCCCCCTACACCGCCACCAGCTATATTAACTATATTAACCCTAATTATATTAGGGTTAATATAGTTAATATCGTTATTATAATATATATATATATTAAGTATAACAACCCTATCTAACTCTAACATCCCTAACTAAACTCTTATTAAAATAAATCTAATATTAATATTATTAATTAAAATATTCCTATTTAAATCTAAATACTTAGCTATAAAATAAACCCTAAGATAGCTACAATATAATTAATAATTACATTGTAGCTATGTTAGGGTTTATATTTATTTTACAGGTAAATTGTTAATTATTTTAACTAGGTATAATAGCTATTAAATAGTTATTAACTATTTAATAGCTACCTAGTTAAAATAACTACCCAATTACCTGTAAAATAAATCCTAACCTAAGTTACAAATACACCTACACTATCAATAAATTAAATAAACTACAAATATCTATCTAAAAATACAATTAAATAAACTAAACTAAATTACAAAAAAAAAAAAACACTAAATTTCAAAAAATAAAAAAATTGAACTTGAATCTGATTGGCTGATTCAATCAGCCAATCAGATTTTTCTACCTTAATTCCGATTGGCTGATAGAATCCTATCAGCCAATCGGAATTCGACGGAAGCCATCTTGGTTGACGTCATTTAAAGGTACCTCATTCGTCGTTCAGTCGTCGGCCGGGATGGATGCTCCGCGTCGGAGGGGCGAAGTATGAAGATTGAAGATGCCGCTCGATGGAAGATGCTGCCGGATAGAAGAAGACTTTGCTGCCGCTTGGATAAAGACATCGCCCGGATCGGATGAGGAGTTCGGCCCGGTGTGGTGAAGACAAGGTAGGGAGATCTTCAGGGGGGTAGTGTTAGGTTTATTTAAGGGGGGTTTGGGTTAGATTAGGGGTATGTGGGTGGTGGGTTGTAATGTTGGGGGGTGGTATTGTGTTTTTTTTCAGGCAAAAGAGCAGTTTTCTTTGGGGCATGCCCCCACAAAAGGCCCTTTTAAGGGCTGGTAAGGTAAAAGAGCTTTGAACTTTTTTTTAATTTAGAATAGGGTAGGGAATTTTTTTTATTTTGGGGGGCTTTATTATTTTATTAGGGGGCTTAGAATAGGTGTAATTAGCTTAAAAATCTTGTAATCTTTTTTTTATTTTTTGTAATTTAGTGTTTGTTTGTTTTTGTAATTTAGTTTAGTTTATTTAATTGTATTTTTAGATAGATATTTGTAGTTTATTTAATTTATTGATAGTGTAGGTGTATTTGTAACTTAGGTTAGGATTTATTTTACAGGTAATTGGGTAATTATTTTAACTAGGTAGCTATTAAATAGTTAATAACTATTTAATAGCTATTATACCTAGTTAAAATAATTAACAATTTACCTGTAAAATAAATATAAACCCTAACATAGCTACAATGTAATTATTAATTATATTGTAGCTATCTTAGGGTTTATTTTATAGGTAAGTATTTAGATTTAAATAGGAATATTTTAGTTTATAATATGAATTAGATTTATTTAATAAGAATTTAGTTAGGGGTGTTAGGGTTAGATAGAGTTAATATAGTTAATATAAATACTATAGTAACTATATTAACTATATTAACCCTAATATAATTAGGGTTAATATAGTTAATATATATAATGTAATAACTATATTAACTATAATATACTTAGGGTTAATATAGATAATATAGCTGGCGGCGGGGTAGGTAGATTAAATTAGGGGTTAATAATTTTAATATAGATGGCGGCGGTGTAAGGGGCTTACATTAGGGGTTAATACTATTAATATAGGTGGCGGCGGTGTAGGGAGGGCAAGTTATAGGGCAAAAGAGCTGTTAACTTTGGGGCAAAGCCCTGCAAAAGGCCCTTTTAAGGGCTGGTAATAGAGCTTATTACTTTATGGATATTATATTAGGGGTTAATATTAATATAGCTGGCGGCGGTGTAAGGGGTCAGATTAGGGGATAGATCAGGTAGATGGCGGCGGTTTTAGGGGCTCACATTAGGGGATAGATCAGTTAGATGGTGGCGGTTTTAGGGGCTCACATTAGGGGATAGATCAGTTAGATGGTGGCGGTTTTAGGGGCTCACAGTAGGGGGTTAGTTTATGTAGATGGCGGCGGTTTAGGGGTTAAATACTTTATTAGGGATTACGGCGGGGGATCGCGGTTGACAGGTAGATAGACATTGCGCATGCGAAAGGTGTTAGGTTTTATTTAGCAGATCACGGTTGACAGGTAGATAGACATTGCGCATGCGTTAGGTGTTAGGTTTATTTTGTAGCTAGTTTAGGGAGTTACAGGGCTCCAATAGTCAGCGTATGGCTTCTTACGGCTGCTTTTTGTGGCGAGGTGAAAATGGAGTAAGATTTCTCCATTTTCGCCACGTAAGTCCTTACGCTGTATATTGGATACCAAACTGCGCTGGTTTGGTATACCTGCCTATGGCCCAAAAAACTACGGGCGACGGCAGAAATATACGCGCGTAACTTCTAGGTTACGCCGTATATGTGATACCAAACCAGCGCAAATATTGGCGTCGCCAGCTTTTGCGGGCGACGATTTTTATCAGATCGAGCCCTATGTTGGTAATGCTAAACTGTGGAATGTGTAATAAAAAGAATTACACATATTTTATTGATACCAAATTGGGTGTTGAATGTCCTTTTAAGCACAGACAGTACTGTGCACAAGTACAATATTGAACATTCATCAAGACATGTTTAAAGTAATACACAGAGCAAGTACATAACTCAATCACAATCTCTCAACTAAGATGAAAATCAATAATTAAAGGTTTGGTTAACACATTTTGAAAAATGGTACAAGCACGGGTACCTCGTCAAGGTTGCTTCAAAAACCTGTGTCCCCCTAAAACTGCCAAACAATGCAAGCTCTCAATTCAACAAACTGTGAAGAAGTGAAGGCTGAACAGCTAAATAAACCTTCTATTTATTGAATTTTTAAAAAAATACATATTTCAAAAGAGAGAGTGCAAAAGAGAGAGATTGCGAGAGAGAGAGAGAGAGAGAGAGAGAGAGAGAGAGAGATAGAGAGACATGTATTAATTTCTAAACCTGTAGTGCATTGCTGCTACGTCAACAAATTATAGCAATCTAATGAATTGCATTTTTTTGATATGGATGAAAAGTTAATTTTTTTAAAATGAAAATGTATTACAAAAAATGTTTTTAAAATGTAACATTTAATTTTATAAAATCAATTTTATTTTTAAAATTTGATTTGTTCTTTTTGTATTCTTAGTTAAAAGCTAAGCCTAGGAAGTTCATATGCAAATTTATTAGACCTTGAAGACGTCCTCTATTCAAAAAAAATTTAGACCACTAGAAGCCATTAGTTAAAGGGATACTAAACACAAATTTTATTTTTCATGATTCAGGTACAGCATGCAATTTGAAGCAACTTTCTAATTCACTCCTATTTTACATTTTTCCTTGTTCACAGGCTATCTTGATTTAAAAAAAAGCTAGACTGTAAGCTTAAGAGCCATCCCATTTTTGGTTCAGCACCTGGGTAGCACTTGCTGATTGGTGGCTAAATGTAGCAAACCAATCAGCAAGCGCTAACCAGGTGCTGAAGCAAAAATGGGCCAGCTCCTAACCTTACATTACTGCTATTTCCAATAAAGACAACAAGAGGAGAAATAAAATTTGTTAATAGGAGCAAATGAAAAGTTTCTTAAAATTGCATGCTCTATCTGAATCATGAAAGAAATTTTTTTTTTTGTTTAGTATCTCTTTAATGTGTTTCAGATAGATAACATTAAGCTCATGCACATTAAGTTACCATGAAGTTAAAAGTGAGTGGCTAAAATGCAAGTCTGTCTTAAGAAATGAAATAAGGGGGCAGTTTGAAAAAACATACGGCTAGATTAGGAGTCTTGCGCTAAGGGTTAAAAAGCAGCGTTGAAAGGTCCCAACGCAGCTTTTTAACGCCCACTGGTATTTTGAGTCTTGAAATGACAGGCTCTCCGCTCACTTTTTTTGCCAGACTCGGAAATACCGCAAATCCACTTACGTCAATTGCGTATCCTTTATTTTCAATGGGACTTGCATAGCGCCGGTATTACGAGTCTGACCAAAAGTGAGCAGTACAGCCTCTCCCGTCAAGCCTGGTACCGCATTTTAAAGTCAGTGGTTAAGAGTTTTACACTACAACGCCGTAGCATAAAACTCTTAACTAAAGTGCTAAAAACTACACTAACACCCATAAACTACCTATTAACCCCTAAACCGAGCCCCCCCCCCCAACATCGCAAACAATAAAATAAATATTTTAACCACTAATCTGCCGAACTGGACATCGCTGCCACTATAATAAATATATTAACCCCTAAACCATCACTGCCGCACTCCCACCTCGCAAACACTAGTTAAATATTATTAACCCCTAATCTGCCGCCCCCAACGTCACCAACACTATATTAAAGATATTAACCCCTAAACATAAGTCTAACCCTAACCACCCTAACTTAAATACAGGTGGCCCTCGTTTTACAACGGTTCAATTTACACCGTTTCAGAATAACAACCTTTTTTTCCAGTCATGTGACTGCAATTGAAAAGCATTGAGAAGCAGTGCATTTATTAAAATAGCCAGTAGGTGGAGCTGTCCGCTTGTGTTGCAGCAAAGCCAAGCAAGCTGAAATTAATCAGTTTAACCAGACCTGAGCTATCGAGCAGATTTCAAAGGAACAAGATTTTCCTGTCTATAAATCAGTCCAGATTGAAATGCATAGAAAGAACTGTTTGCAGAAAAATGCTAGTGAAGTCTGTGTTGTGTGATTATTTTGTTAGGTTTATAATGCTGTTTAGCAAATGTTTTTGTTCATTTAACTTAGTTTAATTATATATTCTGTGTTGTGTGATTATTTTATTAGGTTTATAATGCTGTTTAGCATTTAAAGTCTTCATTTCAAAGCATTAAAAATAATGTTTTAGGTGTTACTTATAACAATTTTGAGAGGGGCCTGGAACTTATCTCCCTCACTTCCCATTCAATTACATTATAAACTGGGTTTCAATTTACAACGGTTTCGATTTACAACCATTCCTTCTGGAACCTAACCCCGGCGTAAACTGAGGGCTACTTGTATAATCTAAAGTACGGAAAAAAAAAACCCCACTAAATTACAGAAAATAATAAAATAATTACAAGATTTTTAAACTAATTACACCTACTCTAATCCCCCTAACAAAATAAAAAAGCCCTACCCTACACTAAATTGCAAATAGCCCTTAAAAGGGCCTTTTGCGGGGCATTGCCCCAAAGTAATCAGCTCTTTTACCTGTAAAAAAAAAAGTACAAATACCCCCCCAACATTAAAACCCACCACCCACACAACCAACCCAATCAGGATTGAAGTTCAATCCTATTGGCTGATCCAATCAGCCAATAGGATTGAGTTGGCATTCTATTGGCTGTTCCAATCAGCCAATAGAATGCCAGTTCAATCCTATTGGCTGATTGCATCGGCCAATAGGATTTTTTCTACCTTAATTCCGATTGGCTGATAGAATTCTATCAGCCAATCGGAATTGAAGCGACGCCATCTTGGATGATGTCATTTAAAGGAACCTTCATTCAGTCGTCGGCCGTCGTTTGAAGAGCATGTTCCGAGTCGGATTTCTTGAAGATGGACCCGCTCCGTGCCGGATGGATGAAGATAGAAGATGCCATCTGGATGAAGACTTCTGCCCGTCTGGAGGACCACTTCTGCCTGTTTGGATGTAGACTTCTGCCCATCTGGAGGACCACTTCTGCCGGATTCGTTGAGGACTTCTGCCCGGTTGGGTGAAGACTTCTCAAGGTAGGGTGATCCTCAATGGGTTAGTGTTAGGTTTTTTTAAGGGGGGATTGGGTGGGTTTTAGAGTAGGGTTGGATGTGTCGGTGGTGGGTTTTAATGTTGGGGGGGTATTTGTACTTTATTTTACAGGTAGAAGAGCTGATTACTTTGGGGCAATGCCCCGCAAAAGGCCCTTTTAAGGGCTGTTTGTAATTTAGTGGGCTTTTTTTTTTATTTTGGGGGCTTTTTTATTTTGTTAGGGGGATTAGAGTAGGTGTAATTAGTTTAAAAATCTTGTAATTATTTTATTATTTTCTGTAATTTAGTGGGGGGGGGTTTCGTACTTTAGATAATTTTATTTCATTGTAATTAATTGTATTTAGTTTAGGTAATTAATTAAATTGTAGTGTAGTGTTAGGTGTATTTGTAACTTAGGTTAGGTTTTATTTTATAAGTAAATTTGTCTTTATTTTAACTAGATAGTTATTAAATAGTTAATAACTATTTAATAACTATTGTACCTAGTTAAAATAAATATAAAGTTGCCTGTAAAATAAAAATAAACCCTAAGCTAGCTACAATGTAACTATTAGTTATATTGTGGCTATCTTATCGTTTATTTTATAGGTAAGTATTTAGTTTTAAATAGGAATAATTTAGTTAATTGTAGTAATTTTGTTTAGATTTATTTAAATTATATTTAAGTTAGGGGGGTGCTAGGGTTAGGGTTAGACTTAGGTTTAGGGGTTAATAATTTTTATATAGGTGGCGGCGGTATAGGGGGGCAGGATAGGGGTTAATAAGTTTAATATAGGTGGCAGCGGGGTCCGGGAGCAGCGGTTTAGGGGTTAAACAATTTATTTAGGTGCGGCGGGGTCCGGGATCCACAGGATAGGGGTTAATAAGTTTATGCAGGTGGCGGCGGTATAGGGGGCGGCAGATTAGGGGTTAATATGTATATATAATATATGTAATTAGGGATTAATATGTATATGTGTATTTTTCAGCCGGCTCTCCCCCATTGATTCCTATGGGGAAATCGTGCACAAGCACGTTTTACCTGCTTACCGCTAACATAAGCAGCGCTGGTATTGAGGTGAGATGTGGAGCAAAATTTTGCTCTTCGCTCACTTTTTTGTGGCTAACGCCGGGTTTGTAAAAACCCGTAATACCAACGCTGTCTGTAAGTTAGCGGTGAGCATAAACTGCTTGTTAGCACCGCACCCCTATTAACAAAAAACTTGTAATCTAGGTGATAGATAGAAGGTAAACACATATTTAAAAATGTTATTGCTATAACTTTAAAAATAAAAACAGAGTCAATTGTACAGCAAAAATAAATATTATTTGAATATATTTTATTAAACATCTGTTTTTCATAAACTTTACATTGAACAATTGCAAGATTGTCAAAATAACCACTTTTTAATCAATGTAAAGACGATAATATAGAATATCATTTTGTCGATATTTAAAAGACAAAGGCCTAGATTTGGAGTTTGGCGTTAGCCGTGAAAACCAGCGTTAGAGGCTCCTAACGCTGGTTTTAGGCTACCTCCGGTATTTGGAGTCACTCAAAATAGGGTCTAACGCTCACTTTTCAGCCGTGACTTTTCCATACCGCAGATCCCCTTACGTCAATTGCGTATCCTATCTTTTCAATGGGATTTTTCTAACTCTGGTATTTAGAGTCGTGTCTGAAGTGAGCGTTAGACATCTAACGACAAAACTCCAGCCGCAGGAAAAAGGTCAGTAGTTAAGAGCTTTCTGGGCTAACGCCGGTTTATAAAGCTCTTAACTACTGTACTCTAAAGTACACTAACACCTATAAACTACCTATGTACCCCTAAACCGAGGTCCCCCCACATCGCCGACACTCTATTAAAATTTTTTAACCCCTAATCTGCCGACCGCCACCTACGTTATACTTATGTACCCCTAATCTGCTGCCCCTAACACCGCCGACCCCTATATTATATTTATTAACCCGTAATCTGCCCCCCACAACGTCGCCGCCAGCTACCTACACTTATTAACCCCTAATCTGCCGACCGCAAAGCGCCGCCACCTAATTTATCCTTATGTACCCCTAATCTGCTGCCCCTAACACCGCCGACCCCTATATTATATTTATTAACCCCTAATCTGCCCCCCTCCACGTCGCCTCCACCTGCCTACACTTATTAACCCCTAATCTGATGAGCGGACCGCACCGCTACTATAATAAAGTTATTAACCCCTAATCCGCCTCACTAACCCTATAATAAATAGTATTAACTCCTAATCTGCCCTCCCTAACATCGCCGACACCTAACTTCAATTATTAACCCCTAATCTGCCGACTGGAGCTCACCGCTATTCTAATAAATGTATTAACCCCTAAAGCTAAGTCTAACCCTAACACTAACACCCCCTAAGTTAAATATAATTTACATCTAACGAAATTAATTATCTCTTATTAAATAAATTATTCCTATTTAAAGCTAAATACTTACCTGTAAAATAAATCCTAATATAGCTACAATATAAATTATAATTATATTATAGCTATTTTAGGATTAATATTTATTTTACAGGCAACTTTGTAATTATTTTAACCATGTACAATAGCTATTAAATAGTTAAGAACTATTTAATAGTTACCTAGTTAAAATAATTACAAAATTACCTGTAAAATAAATCCTAACCTAAGTTACAATTAAACCTAACACTATACTATCATTAAATTAATTAAATAAAATACCTACAATTACCTACAATTAAACCTAACACTACACTATCAATAAATAAATTAAATACAATTCCTACAAATAACTACAATGAAATAAACTAACTAAAGTACAAAAAATAAAAAAGAACTAAGTTACAAAAAATAAAAAAATATTTACAAACATAAGAAAAATATTACAACAATTTTAAACTAATTACACCTACTCTAAGCCCCCTAATAAAATAACAAAGCCCCCCAAAATAAAAAATGCCCTACCCTATTCTAAATTACTAAAGTTCAAAGCTCTTTTACCTTACCAGCCCTGAACAGGGCCTTTTGCGGGGCATGCCCCAAGAAGTTCAGCTCTTTTGCCTGTAAAAAAAAACATACAATACCCCCCCCCCAACATTACAACCCACCACCCACATACCCCTAATCTAACCCAAACCCCCCTTAAATAAACCTAACACTAAGCCCCTGAAGATCATCCTACCTTGTCTTCACCTCACCAGGTATCACCGATCCGTCCTGGCTCCAAAATCTTCATCCAACCCAAGCGGGGGCTGGCGATCCATCATCCGGTGGCTGAAGAGGTCCAGAAGAGGCTCCAAAGTCTTCATCCTATCCGGGAAGAAGAGGCGATCCGGACCGGCAACCATCTTGATCCAAGCGGCATCTTCTATCTTCATCCGATGACGACGGCTCCATCCTGAAGACCTCCACCGCGGACCCATCTTCTTCCGGCGACGTCCAACTGAAGAATGACGATTCCTTTAAGGGACGTCATCCAAGATGGCGTCCCTCGAATTCCGATTGGCTGATAGAATTCTATCAGCCAATCGGAATTAAGGTAGGAATATTCTGATTGGCTGATGGAATCAGCCAATCAGAATCAAGTTCAATCCGATTGGCTGATCCAATCAGCCAATCAGATTGAGCTCGCATACTATTGGCTGATCGGAACAGCCAATAGAATGCGAGCTCAATCTGATTGGCTGATTGGATCAGCCAATCGATTGAACTTGATTCTGATTGGCTGATTCCATCAGCCAATCAGAATATTCCTACCTTAATTCCGATTGGCTGATAGAATCCTATCAGCCAATCAGAATTCGAGGGACGCCATCTTGGATGACGTCATTTAAAGGAACCGTCATTCGTCGTTCAGTTGTCGGCCAGGATGGATGTTCCGCGTCGGAGGTATTCAGGATCCTGCCGCTCCGCTCCGGATGGATGACCATAGAAGATCCCGCTTGGATGAAGACTTCAATTGGATGGAAGACCTCTTCTGCCCCTCTTGGATGAAGACTTCAGCCGGATCATGGACATCTTCAGCCCCCCGCTTGGGTTTGGATCAGGACATCGGAGGAGCTCTTCTGGATCGATCGGTGAACCTGGTATGGTGAAGATAAGGTAGGAAGATCTTCAGGGGCTTAGCGTTAGGTTTATTTAAGGGGGGTTTGGGTTAGATTAGGGGTATGTGGGTGGTGGGTTGTAATGTTGGGGGGGGGGTATTGTATGTTTTTTTTTACAGGCAAAAGAGCTGAACTTCTTGGGGCATGCCCCGCAAAGGGCCCTGTTCAGGGCTGGTAAGGTAAAAGAGCTTTGAACTTTAGTAATTTAGAATAGGGTAGGGCATTTTTTTATTTTGGGGGGCTTTGTTATTTTATTAGGGGGCTTAGAGTAGGTGTAATTAGTTTAAAATTGTTGTAATATTTTTCTTATGTTTGTAAATATTTTTTTATTTTTTGTAACTTAGTTCTTTTTCATTTTTTGTACTTTAGATAGTTTATTTCATTGTAGTTATTTGTAGGTATTGTATTTAATTTATTTATTGATAGTGTAGTGTTAGGTTTAATTGTAGATAATTATAGGTATTTTATTTAATTAATTTATTGATAGTGTAGTGTTAGGTTTAATTGTAACTTAGGTTAGGATTTATTTTACAGGTAATTTTGTAATTATTTTAACTATTTTAGCTATTAAATAGTTCTTAACTATTTAATAGCTATTGTACCTGGTTAAAATAAATACAAAGTTACCTGTAAAATAAATATTAATCCTAAAATAGCTATAATATAATTATAATTTATATTGTAGCTATATTAGGATTTATTTTACAGGTAAGTATTTAGCTTTAAATAGGAATAATTTATTTAATAAGAGTTAATTAATTTCGTTAGATTAAAATAATATTTATCTTAGGGGGGTGTTAGTGTTAGGGTTAGACTTAGCTTTAGGGGTTAATACATTTATTAGAATAGCGGTGAGCTCCAGTCGGCAGATTAGGGGTTAATAATTGAAGTTAGGTGTCGGTGATGTTAGGGAGGGCAGATTAGGGGTTAATACTATTTATTATAGGGTTAGTGAGGCGGATTAGGGGTTAATAACTTTATTATAGTAGCGCTCAGGTCCGGTCGGCAGATTAGGGGTTAATAAGTGTAGGCAGGTGGAGGCGACGTTGTGGGGGGCAGATTAGGGGTTAATAAATATAATATAGGGGTCGGCGGTGTTAGGGGCAGCAGATTAGGGGTACATAGGGATAATGTAAGTAGCGGCGGTTTACAGAGCGGCAGATTAGGGGTTAATAATAATATGCAGGGGTCAGCGATAGCGGGGGCGGCAGATTAGGGGTTAATAAGTGTAAGGTTAGGGGTGTTTAGACTCGGGGAACATGTTAGGGTGTTAGGTGCAGACGTAGGAAGTGTTTCCGCATAGCAAACAATGGGGCTGCGTTAGGAGCTGAACGCGGCTTTTTTGCAGGTGTTAGGTTTTTTTTCAGCTCAAACAGCCCCATTGTTTTCTATGGGGGAATCGTGCACGAGCACGTTTTTGAGGCTGGACGCTTGCGTAAGCAACTCTGGTATCGAGAGTTGAAGCTGCGTTAAAAATGCTCTACGCTCCTTTTTTGGAGCCTAACGCAGCCTTTATGTGGACTCTCAATACCAGAGTTATTTTTATGGTGCGGCCAGAAAAAAGCCGGCGTTAGCTACGTGGGTCGTTACCGACAAAACTCCAAATCTAGGCCAAATATTGCAAAAACATAATCCAAAATATATAATCTTTTGGATTAAAAAAGGTACTGTAAAGTAAATATGAATAAAATAAATACTGTATGTTGCACTGTCAACATTATTGCCCAAAAACCGCCTGAATATAGTCTGCTGGAGCTTGGAATCCCCTAGCATCATTCTCCTCTAATGGAGCTAGATGTTACCCATACTCATGGTTATCCAAGCTCTCCAGATCTATATCAGGGATTGTTAGGGCAATATTGTGTAACATACAGCAAATCAAAAAAATGAATGAATAAAATATATCATATACATATGTGTGCATATTTATGAGATATTTACCTATCAGGATTCCCTCTGGCATTTGTCCCTCCTGGAAATGATGGTAGATGGCCAAATTCCGGAGGACGAAGGAATTGTGGTTGCAGCCAGGGAGTCCAGAGTGTACGCTCATTATCCTCAACCTGGCATCGCAGATGACCTGGATATTCAACGAGTGGTTGTGCTTCCTGTCCCGGTATGGTTCCTCTGTACCCCTGGGAGGCTGCACCAACACATGCATGCAATCTATGTCCCCCAATACTCTTGGCAATCCAGCCAGATGATAGAACTGGAGCTTGACAGCATGCCACTCCTCAGGTGTATTTGGGAAGTGGACATGATGTCCTAGGCGTTGGTGCAAGGCATTTAGGACAACCTTCAGATGACGTGAGAAGGTTGCCTGGCTCATACCTACGCCTAGACCTGCCACAGCCTGGAATGATCCAGTTGCCAAGGAATAGAGGACAGATAGTAATTTCACCATCCCAGGGATTGCCCTAGTTCTTGCAGTGAGTGGCTCGAGAGAGTCCTTGATTTCGACGTAGAGCCTCTCAATAGAGGCCCTATTTAGTCGAAATCTATGGATCACCTCTCAGTCACTGAGGGCATGGAGACCAAACCTAGGCAGAAACACCCTCGGCATCCGCTGGTGTCTTCATTGTAGCACAACAGCAGCCATCAACACTCGTCTTTCTCTGCGTCTCCTTAAGAACAGAACAAAGTGTAAAGCATTTAGAATGTCCATGCTCAAAATAATAATTAATTGAAATTGATTGAAAGCCCCTTTTCTACTGCCAAGTTCTACAGCTGTGAATGATTTCAGCAATTGAACAAAAGATGCGGCAAACATTACCTAACCAATGACTTACAGAATTTCATGATTCTTGCGTCATTTTACAATCAAATTGATCGAAAGATTTATTCACGATCAACCAAATTTCTGTATTATTGCTTCATTTGACGAGCACAATGTTGTGTCAAAATGAATGTCTAGAATTAGATCATCCAGGTGAGTTCAGCAGCTGTAATAATTGCAGGTGTATTGTTTGTGCAATTAACTAAATAATTTATGCAAAACACATAAGTATTTATCTATGTTTGCAATCATAATTCAGATTTTCTGTGTTTGGATGGCAGCATTGTGGAGACTTAAAGTGATTACTGTTTTTTTAAAATAACATTTTAAGAACAATGTCGTGTATTAACATTGCTAAACTTAAGTTAGAAAGAGAATGCAATGTCGAACATTATGATATGCCATTTTACATTCATTTCAATGTATTTTTCAAGCACAAAAGAAAAGAATGACATTCAAAATACAAAGAAATTACTTTAAAATTGCATTCTACTTCCAACAAAGGATGGTAACAGAATGAAAAAAGTGCTATTATTTGTTTTGAAGTTAAAATATAATGTCTGACCTTTTAAGCCTCCACAACGCTGCCATGCAAACACAGAAAATCAGTTCAGATTTCATCCCTAGATAAAAACTCATGTGTTGTGCATAAGTAATTGATTAAATTGCACAAAGAATACACCTGCATTTATTACACCTGAATTTATTACACCTGCATTTATTACAGCTGTTGAACATGCAAAACATATCCTTTGTGTGAATTCGATTATCATTTTCAAATATTTTATTTGGCACTGTTTTCATTCTCTTACTATCCTTTGTGTGATTTTTTTAAAGTTTTCATTCTCTTGCTATCCTTTGTGTGATTTTTTTAAAAGTTTTCCGTCTCTTGCTATCCTTTGTGTGATTTTTTTTTAAGTTTTCATTCTCTTGCTATCCTTTGTGTGATTTTTTTTAAGTTTTCATTCTTTTGCTATCCTTTGTTCAAATATTTATTTAAAGAGTGAATTAAATAGTAATGTAGAGTATGACCATTTAAAAACGTGATAGAAAGGGATTGCTATTTAATAACTTTGTGTTTGTATCATTTGTATAAGCGTATATACAACATTAAACATGGTGCAAATAGATTGTAAAAATAAAGATCGATATTTTTAATTGTAAAAATGTATCTCTATATAGTGCACCAAATTTGTAGCAATAATATTGTTCGATTTTTGAAGGGTATACATATTTAATAGTTTGTATATGAATTTTATTAGGTGATATGCTTCATTCTCTTGCAGCATCGAACATAGGATTTCTGTGTTTTTCAACTCCCATCGACCTCAAGGGTGGCGGATTGAAAACTAGGTATGCTGCATCGGAAAAGACGCGAGCATAAATGTTGAATTTTTGATAACTTTTTAATAGCTTCAAATAGTGTCGAATAGGAGGGCGAATGAACATAATTCCGCTAGAATTCAACAGGGTTTCAACTCGCATCGATCTGCGTCGGATTGAGACCGCTGGATTGTATGTTACGTCACAAAATTCATCTTCTTCCGATCTTGAGGCTTTGATAACTAGGTCAGATCAATCTCACGACAATTACGATGCGGAATTCAAGCGTATTTTCGGTTGACGCTTTGATAAATATCCCCCTTAATGCTGTCAGCATTTATCGATGTGCAGCGGACATGATACGCTACATCATATCATGTCTGCTCGCACATTAATAAATATATCCCTATACCTCTTATATATCAAAGATTCTGTTAAAAAAAAAAACAACAACATTTTGAAACCATTTAAACTGTATTGTTATTAACACATTTTTCATTGTTTTTCATTCTAGGGACACCTTGTTTATCATCTATTTAATCCTAAAATGTATTTGCTGAAAATACCCCTCCAGGATAAAAATGTTACTTCCTGAAAACAACACAGAAATATTATTTACCTTTTTAATCTGTGATATCTAAATGAAAAAATGCAATGGGCATAATTAAAGACAATCAAAATGGCGATACCAGGGATTTATCAATCGCATCACAAATAGCCTCCGGCACCCTTTTCTATATTATGCAGTAGGAACAGTAAAAACGTTATTTTAAAAAGAATATAGTTTCTAACACTTTGAAATGGCCACTAAACTCTGCCCACTGATGATGTCACAATGCAAACTGCATATGGCGTCCAATCACAAAAGCCTCACTATATGGATTCAGCAGACTATATCAATGATATTCAGCAGAGTGTCCAAACTTATTCTGAAATCCAAACTTTTTAATTGATCTTTTTTAAAAATAAAATTATCCAATATTATCATTTTTTATTTTCTTTAAGTCACTACCTTCTCTGCCTATGGGGCATATTTAACAATGTGCGAGCGGACATGATACGAAGTAGCGTATCATGTCCGCCACACATTGATAAATGCCAACAGCAGTTCTTGTTCTTGCAATGCCGCCCCCTGCAGATTTGCGGCCAATCAACCGCTAGCAGGGGGTGTCAATCAACCCGATCGTATTCTATATGTGGTCTCAGAGCAGGCGGACAAGTTATGGAGCAGCGGTCTTTAGACCGCTGCTTCATAACTTCTGTTTCCGGTGAGCCTGAAGGAGCTCACCGGAAAGAGAGCATGATAAATATGGAGCTTGATAAATATGCCCCTAAGTCTTTGGTTTGTTTGTTGTTTTGTTTGTTTGTCCTTGGATTGTTTGTTTTTTGTTTGTTTGTTTTTGTGTTCTAAATTGCAAATAATAGTGTATATTTATTTAAAACAACAAATATTACCTTTCTGATTACAGCACTGTACAATCTTTCTGAGGGTACTTTGTATACAAAAGTAATAAAAAATAAATAAAACTGTATCATAACACCAGAGGAGCCAATGACCGCAATCATATATGAGCAGCCACCAATCAGCAGCTAGCTCCAATCAGTGTATTACTGCTCCTTCAAGAAAGGATACAAAGAGAAGGAAGCTGTCACGGATACAAGGCTGCCAGGACAACCCCTTCCATATTTGGATTACTGTGTTTTCCACCAAGCCCCCTTTGTTTGTTACAGTGTTTGAATTTTGCCCTGAAAGAGATGATCGCTACCCCGCATTGCCCCTTCTGGCCTTGCCGAGTCCCAGATGGAATCTTATGGAACTATTTGCCAGCTGGAATTGCTAGAGATTTCCGCTGAACTTAGGTCACTCCCGAAGCCGTTTACTCCAGAGTTCCGTTCTTCTGGGGACTTGTCATACCTTTGATGGGCATGGGTTGGGGTGATTACTTAGGGGGAGCCCACTTGGGAACCTGAGGTTCTGACACCCCCCATCTTGAACTGTTCCTGAGTACCCTTTGCCAGGCTACCGCTCTCCAACGGTACCCTGGAATAGCCGCCGTTCCTTTGGGATATCCCCAAAACTATGACTTAGCTATTGTGGGTTCTCTATGCGCCTATGGCTCCTATGGAGGCGCCAGCGTGTCTGGAGGGGTGGTGCTCTCTTAATCAGATAAGGCAAATGTTTATATAAGCTGTGTGTTTGTCTCAATAAAGTCTGTTCATGTTTCACCTTAATACTGGTCTTGTCTGGTTATTAGGGGGGCTGCTTTCAAAAATTACTTTCCCGCTATACAGCTACAGGTTCATATATATATATATATATATATATATATATATATATATATATATATATATATATATATATATATATATATATACAGGCATGGTCAAAAATATTGACACCCTTGCATTTCTGTCAGATAATGCACCACTTTGCCCAGAAAATTGTTGCAATTACAAATGTTTAGGCATTCTCATGTCTGTTTCTTTTGTTTGTATTGGTATGCCACAACAAAATTGAGAAAAAAAGCCAAATCTGACACATTCCGTGCAAAATTCCAAAAATGGACTGGAGAAAATAATTGGCACCCTTAATTTTTATATTTGGTAGCACACCCCTTGGAAAACAATGAAACTGAAATCAATTGCTTCCTGTAACCATCAATAAGTTACTTACACTTCTCAACTGGAATTTTGGACCACTCTTCTTTCGCCAACTGCTCCAAGTCTCTCAGATTAGTAGGGTTCCTTTTCCCAACTACTGCTTTGAGATCTCTCCACATTTGCTCTATGGGATTGAGATCTGGACTCATTGCTAGCCAGTTTAGTACTCTCCAGCACTTTCAGGCCCATTTATCAAGCTCCATATGGAGCTTGAAGGGCCGTGTTTCTGGCGAGTCTTCAGACTCCCCAGAAACACAACTTATGAAGCAGCGGTCTAAAGATCGCTGCTCCATAACCCTGTCCGCCTGCTCTGAACAGGCGGACAGGAATCGCCGGACATCAACCCGATCGAATACGATCAGGTTGATTGACAGCTCCCTGCTGGCGGCCGATTGGCCGCGAGTCAGCAGGGGGCGGCGTTGCACCAGCAGCTCTTGTGAGCTGCTGGTGCAATGTTAAATGCGGAGAGCGTATTGCTCTCCGCATTTAGCGAGGTCTTGCGGACCTGATCCGCAGTGTCGGATCAGGTCCGCAAGCCCTTTGATAAATGGGCCTGTTTGTCTTAAATCACTTCTGAGTGCTTTTTGACGTGTGCTTTGGGTCATTGTCCTGCTGTAAGGCTCATGACCGCTGATGGAGACCCAACTTTCTGACACTGGGCAATACATTGCACCACAGAATTCTTTGGTAGTCTTCAGATTTCATAATGCCATGCACACAGTCAAGACATCCAGTGCCTAAACATGAAAGCAACCCCAAAACATCAGTGAACCTCCACCAGGTTTGACTGTAGGGACTGTATTCTTTCCTTTAACCCCTTAATGACCGGACCATTTTTCAATTTTCTTACCCTTAATGACAATGGCTATTTTTACATTTCTGCAGTGTTTGTGTTTAGCTGTAATTTTCCTCTTACTCATTTACTGTACCCACACATATTATATACCGTTTTTCTCGCCATTAAATGGACTTTCTAAAGATACCATTATTTTCATCATATCTTATAATTTACTATAAAAAAATTATAAAATATGAGGATGAGGAAAAAATTGAAAAAAACACACTTTTTTTAACTTTGACCCCAAAAATCTGTTACACATCTACGACCACCAAAAAACACCCATGCTAAATAGTTTCTAAATTTTGTCCTGAGTTTAGAAATACCCAATGTTTACATGATCTTTGCTTTTTTTGCAAGTTATAGGGCAATAAATACAAGTAGCACTTTGCTATTTCCAAACCACTTTTTTTCAAAATTAGCGCTAGTTACATTGGAACACTGATATCTGTCCGGAATCTCTGAATATCCCTTGACATGTATATATTTTTTTTAGAAGACAACCCAAAGTATTGATTTATGCCCATTTTGGTATATTTCATGCCACCATTTCACTGCCAAATGCGAGCAAATAAAAAAAAATCGTTCACTTTTTCACAAATTTTGTCACAAACTTTAGGTTTCTCACTGAAATTATTTACAAACAGTTTGTGCAATTATGGCACAAATGGTTGTAAATGCTTCTCTGGGATCCTCTTTGTTCAGAAATAGCAGACATATATGGCTTTGGCATTGCTTTTTGGTAATTAGAAGGCCACTAAATGCCGCTGTGCACCACACGTGTATTATGCCCAGCAGTGAAGGGGTTAATTAGGGAGCTTGTAGAGACCTTGAATGGTTAATTTTAGCTTTAGTGTAGTGTAGTAGACAACCCAAAGTATTGACCTAGGCCCATTTTGGTACATTTCATGCCACCATTTTACCGCCAAATGCGAGCAAATAAAAAAAAAAGTAAAATTTTTCACAATTTTAGGTTTCTCACTGAAATTATTTACAAACAGCTTGTGCAATTATGTCACAAATGGTTGTAAATGCTTCTCTGGGATCTCCTTTGTTCAGAAATAGCAGACATATATGGCTTTGGCGTTGCTTTTTGGCAATTAGGAGGCCACTAAATGCTGCTGCGCACCACACTTGTATTATGCCCAGCAGTTAAGGGGTTAATTAGGTAGCTTGTAGGAGCTTGCAGGGTTAATTTTAGCTTTAGTGTAGAGATCAGCCTCCCACCTGACACATCCCACCCCCTGATCCCTGCCAAACAGCTCTCTTCCCTCCCCCACTTCCCTCCCCCACCCCACAATTGTTCCCGCCATCTTAAGTACTGGCAGAAAGTCTGCCAGTACTAAAATAAAAGGTGTTTTTTTGTTTTTTTGTTTTTTTTTAAATTATTCATCTGTGATGGACCCCTGCCTTAGCCCCCAACCTCCCTGATCCCCCCCAAACAGCTCTCCCAACCTACCTATTTGCCACCATCTTGGGTACTGGCAGCTGTCTGCCAGTACCCAGTTTTCCCCAAAAAAGTAAGGTTGGTTTTTTTTTGTTTTTTTTTTCTTACACATCGGTTTTCTGTAGTGTAGCTTCCCCCCACCTAACCCCATCCCCCTACCCTAGCAGATCCTATTTTTTTTTTAAAAAAAAAAAAAACGTTTTCTGCCCCCCTCTCTCTTTGATGATTATTGGTGGTAGTGGTTGCTGCACACATGCACGCGCGCGCGCCCGCAGGCCCCCCCTTTGCACGCTCCCAGCATCCGGCGTGCACAAAGCACTTGAAGGAACCGGATGCCGGGGAGCGATGGGCCGATCACCCGCCTCCCTTGTAAGCTCCCACCCACCAACGGCACCATCGCTACCGGTGCAGAGAGGGCCACAGAGTGGCTCTCTCTGCATCGGATGCTTTTTAAAAGGTATTGCAGGATGCCTCAATATTGAGGCATCACTGCAATACCCTGAGAGCTGCTGGAAGCGATTGCGATCGCTTCCAGCACTCTCTTAGACAACTGACGTACCAGGTACGTCCATTGTCACTAACTGAAAGTTTTTGCAGGACGTACCTGGTACGTCAGTTGTCATTAAGGGGTTAAAAGCCTAATTTTTTTTACTTTTTCTGAAAACAGTAGAATGATGGACTTTACCAAAAAGCAGTAAGATTGTTTTGTCTGTCCACAGCACATTCTCCCAAAAGCATTTTGGCTTACTCAGTTAAGTTTGGCAAACTCCAATCTGGCTTTTTTATGTTTCTGTGTCAACAGTGGGGTTCTGCTGGGCCTCCTATCATAGCGTCCCTTTTTATTCAGATGGGACGTATAGAGCGTGCTGACACATTTGTACCCTGTGCCTGACGGTCAGCTTGAATTTGTCTGATCGAGGTTCTTATCTTATCCACCATTCGAACAATCCTTTGATGCAATCTTTGATAATTTTTTCTCTTTTGTCCACATCCAGGGAGATTAGCTAAAGTGCCATGAGCTGTAAACTTCTTGACAATGTTGTGCACAGTGGACACAGTAAGATTAAGATCTCTGGAGGTAGACTTGTAATCTTGAGATTGTCCATGCTTTTCCACAATTTTTGTTCACACATCTTCAGACAATTCTTTGCTGTTCTTTCTCTTTTCCAGGCTTAGTGTGACACACAGAGACACACAACAGAAAGGTTGAGTACATTTTTCACCATGGTTTCCGTAGTGATTTTTATATTGTCAGCACCTGTTAATTAATACAGGTGAGTTTAATTACAAATTACAGGAGCATCACAAACTTGGAATGCCATTATTTCTTACAATTTTTAGAAGGTGACAATAATTTTGTCCAGTCCATTTTTTGAGTTTTGCGTGGATTGTATCAGATTTTGCTTTTTCTCTTTTGTAATTGCAACAGTTTTCTACGCAAAGTTGTGCATTATCTGACAGAAATGCAGGGGTACCAATATTTTTGACCATGATTATATATATATATATGTATGTGTGTGAACATATGTATTTATGTATTTATATGTGTATTTACAGACATATATACACATATGCATAAATGCATAAATATGTATTTATGCAATATTCATTTTTAATAAATATTTAACTCAGTATTTACTCTAAATATTTCACATTCCTATGTTGTGCACATAGCAGAATATGTTCTAAGTATTTATAAATAGATATTCCTATATATACTGTATATCTGTATGAAGCTATACCTTTATATAATCATCTATATATATAGAAATAAATACATAATGTAACCAAAACATCATAAAAATATAGAAATATGTATTTATAAATAAATAGAACATATTCTTCTATGTGAAGAACATTAGAATGTGAAAAGTTCATATTTTGAAGTCAGGTTAGCGCACATGAGAATATCTGATCGGTTTTGCGGGCGAGTTGGTTGTTTTGGTTTTTGTTAGCGCACAAGCGAAAACAGTTTACTTTTAACTCATAATACAAGCGTAACCCAACGTGCACAAAAAACCTTCTACTTGCACAGTTAACACTTGATCAGAAGCGTTAAATACTGTTCCACTTGTAACCTGGCCCTTTATATTATCATTTCAATTGTTTTGACCTTTTAATATAAAATCAATATAGTTTCTGATTAGCTTTATTGAGCAGTCACTTGTACATAATAGACAGTAAGAATTGTAGGAATGTTCTGCAAACTTTTATCACCTGAGCAACCAGGAAGGAGCCACACCCAGAAAAGGTCCCCCTAGGCAGCAGCCTCTATAGCATAAGTATCATTCTCTGGTGTATCAAAGGTTGATCAATTGTATGTGTCTGCTTAGTGCCTTGAAAATGATAGTCTGCAGTAACCTTGTACTCTGGCAAGAAATTATCTGATGTCTGCCTACAATTTACAACTGGAATTTAATCACAGCTATGGAACACTGCCACCGCTGTAAGTCATTAGTTGTCAACACAATGTATTTCTCTGGCCCCTGATACCGAGGGAAAGAAATTACTGCTCATTTTAAATCACTCACAATGATTCACTTCAATATCAATAACACAAAACAGATCATTAGCACACTATCATTTAAATTATTATTTTTTTTTAATATATTTTTATTTTTATTTTAGACTAGCACTGATTCATTTTTACATTATATATTGTCAGTAAGCAGTATATGACAGCTGCTGTAAAAGTGTATGCCAAACATGTTTTGTTTTGTTTTTTGTAATTTAGTTTAGTTGATTTAATTGTAGATAATTGTAGATAGTTTATTTAATTAATTTATTGATAGTGTAGTGTTAGGTTTAATTGTAACTTAGGTTAGGATTTATTTTACAGGTAATTTTGTAATTATTTTAACTAGGTAACTATTAAATAGTTCTTAACTATTTAATAGCTATTGTACCTGGTTAAAATAAATACAAAGTTGCCTGTAAAATAAATATAAATCCTAAAATAGCTACAATATAATTATTATTTATATTGTAGCTATATTAGGGTTTATTTTACAGGCAAGTATTTAGCTTTAAATAGGAATAATTTATTTAATAAGATTTATTTTATTTCGTTAGATTTAAATTATATTTAATTTAGGGGGGTGTTAGGGTTAGACTTAGCTTTAGGGGTTAATACATTTATTAGAGTAGCAGCGAGATTTGGGGTTAAAAATAATATGCAGGGGTCAGCGATAGCGGGGGCGGCAGATTAGGGGTTAATAAGTGTAAGGCTAGGGGTGTTTAGACTCTGGGTACATGTTAGGGTGTTAGGTGCAGACTTAGGAAGTGTTTCCCATAGGAAACAATGGGGCTGCGTTAGGAGCTGAATGCTGCTTTTTTGCAGGTGTTAGGTTTTTTTTCAGCTCAAACTGCCCCATTGTTTCCTATGGGGGAATCGTGCACGAGCACGTTTTTGAAGCTGGCCGCGTCCGTAAGCACCGCTGGTATTTAGAGTTGAAGTGGTGGTAAATATGCCTGTACGCTCCCTTTTTGGAGCCTAACGCAGCCCTTCAGAGAACTCTAAATACCAGCGGTATTTAAAAGGTGCGGGGGGAAAAATACACGCGTAGCTAACGCACCCCTTTGGCCGCAGAACTCTAAATCTAGCAGTTTCTGTGTTTAAAAAGCAGCGTTGAGAGGTACCAACGCTGATTTTTTCCTAACGCTGGTATTATGAGTCTTGCAGGTACAGGCTCACCGCTCACATTTTAGGTCAGACTTGAAAATACCGCAAATCCACTTACGTCAATTGAGTATCCTATATTTTCAATGGGACTTGCATAATGCCGGTATTACGAGCCTTCCAAAAAGTGAGCGGTACAGCCTCACCTGTCAAGACTGATACCGCATTTAAATGTCAGTAGTTAAGAGTTTTATGGGCTAACGCCGTAGCATAAAACTCTTAACTAAAGTGCTAAAAAGTACACTAACACCCATAAACTACCTATTAAACCCTAAACTGAGCCCCCCCCCCCCCCACATCGCAAACACTAAAATAAATTTTTTAACCTCTAATCTGCTGAACCGAACATTGCCGCCTCTATAATAAATATATATTAACCCCTAAACCGCCACCCTCCCGCATTGCAAACTCTAGTTAAATTTTATTAACCCCTAATCTGCCTTCCCTAACATCGCCGACACCTACCTACATTTATTAACCCCTAATCTGCCGCCCACAATGTCGCAGCAACTATATTAAATGTATTAACCCCTAAATCAAAGTCTAACCCTAACCCCCCCTAACTGAAATATAATTTAAATAAATCTAAATAAAATTACTACAATTCACTAAATTATTCCTATTTAAAACTAAATACTTACCGATAAAATGAACCATAAGCTAGCTACAATATAACTAATAGTTACATTGTAGCTAGTTTAGGGTTTATTTTTATTTTACAGGCAAGTTTTATTTATCTTAACTAGGTACAATAGTTATTAAATAGTTATTAACTATTTAATAGCTACCTAGTTAAAATAAAGACAAATTTATCTGTAAAATAAATCCTAACCTAAGTTACAATTACACCTAACACTACACTATAATTAAATGAATTACCTAAACTAAATACAATTAAATACAATTTAAATAAATTATCTAAAGTACAAAAAAAAAAAAACTAAATTACAGAAAATAATAAAATAATTACAAGTTTTTAAAACTAATTGCACCTAATCTAATCCCCCTAATAAAATAAAAAGCCCCCCAAAATAATAAAAAGCCCTACCCTATACTAAATTACAAACAGCCCTTAAAAGGGCCTTTTGCGGGGCATTGCCCTAAATTAATCAGCTCTTTTACCTGTAAAAAAAGTACAATACCCCCCAACATTAAAACCCACCACCCACACACCCAACCCTACTCTAAAACCCACCCAATACCCCCTTAATAAAACCTAACACTAACCCCTTGAAGATCACCCTACTTTGAGATGTTTTCACCCAACCGGGCCGAGATTGTATGGAGATTGTATGGCTGACACTATCGGTCTACCTGGGGGCCGGGGCAGTCTCTTGTGTATTTTGGGTACAGTATAGAAGACTGGGAGTCTGGGATATTTAGTGGTAAGAAATCCCAGTTCCTGAGTTGTGATGTACCCTGCTTGGAAAGTCTGTTCCAGATAGTTATCGATCTTGGCTACACCATACTGACACAATTGATGATCATCTTTTTATGTATCCACATTATACATCAATTGTGTCAGTATGGTGTAACTTGTTACACTTGTACCATTTTGCTATGTATAAAATCTATAGCCGCTTTCTAAACACAACAGGAAATTGACACTGTGCCCCTTTTATAAGCCGGTTTGGAGCTCTGTTGTCATATACTGTTATTAAATCTCTAGAAAAAGTCTGACTGTCTTCAGACGAAACGCGTGTAGAGAACCTTTTGAATCACCACACAGTGTTTCTGCATCAGCCCGGTGCTCTTCCATTGACTTGTCACAGCAGCTATCCCCAGACTCGGTAACACTTCGACTGAGGTGGTGGACCCGCTAAGTACCAAGGCTCTCTGGATATTATCTGCTCCCTGGGTGCAATATTTTGATGCAGCGATATTGATGTGCTATTTTAATTCCTGTATCTTGTAAGTTGCCATCTATGTGTTTGTGCGCTTACATAATAAAAATTATTACTCTTGAGTCGGGCTGCGTCTGTCTCTTCTTTTCTGTGTTTCAGCTATAATGTGGTAAGACATATGTGCTTAGAATAAATGTGACAGATGGTGTACCATTATTGACGTGTAAAGAAAATATGTTTAAACAGTTGGAAAATGTGCATATCAGAATATACCATAGTGAATATATTGTGATTATAAGTGCATAGTAAAGTACATAATAAAAGGTACAGAGTAAAAAGTACAGGGAGGGCAGAGTACTGGCTAGAAATACAAGCTCCAAATTAACGACATAGTGAACAAATAGTGGCGATATTAAGGAAATAATATATATAAGGTATATAGATGGCCATATGCATAACAATAAGTACCATAATAGAACTTATAAATTAATACAAATTAATATGTAGACAGGATGGTGTTATATATTGCCCATTACTGCAGCATTTGTATAAGGGGATGACCATAGGTAGAAGAGGCATAATGATATAGGATTCAATTTTCCACTATAGAAGAATAGTACTGAATAGACCTAAATGATAAACACTCGTCCTGGTAAGTTACACTTTTCACTTGTTATTCTCACAGGAGTCTGAAGATGGGGGTTACTCCCCGAAAACGTTCACTCATTTTGAAAAAAATATTTTTCATATTACGGCGAGTGCATCTTTTAGACTTATCATTCTAAATACATACTAGATGGCACCCCGTAGTTAAACACCAGGAAAATAGACAGTATATATGTCTATATGTGTGTAAATATGTATTTATATGTGTATATATGTATTTTCAGACATATATACACATATAAACACATACATATGTATATATATATATATATATATATATATATATATATATATATATAAAGTGCATTGGAGCCCATATGTATGCAATATTCATATTTAAAAAAAAGTGTTATACTGTGTATTTACTGTAAATATTTCACATTCCAGTGTTCTGTACATAAGGGAATATGTTCTATGTATTTATAAATATATATATATATATATATATATATATATATATATATATATATATATATATATATATATATATATATATATATATATATATATATATATATATAAAATAGGTATAAATATATATTGTACCAAAATACCATCAGATACATATATAGAAATATGTACAGTATTTATGAATAAATAGAACATATTCTGCTATGTGGAATGTGAAGTATTTATATTTTCATGTCGGGTTAGCGCACTTGAGAATGTGCGAGTAGGGTGTATAGAGTAGTGGGTTTTTTTCCACTTTTTTGCTACATTGACTGCCATGGGTAAAATACTTTATTGCGTGAGCAATATCCTAACTTCAGATTTTTCCACTCATCTGGTTAGAACAGTTAGATAAAAACAGTTTACTTTTAACTTCTAATACGAGTGCTTCCTGACATGCGCAAACAACTTACTTCTAGTGAAGTGAAAACTCTTTACATTTGAAATGAAACTAATACATTAGCATTAGTTCTGTACTTCCTACCAATGCTCATAAGCTGATAGTTACTTCCCATTTAATGAACATTGGCTGATAAATACTTCCCACTAACTCTCATTAGCTAACAGCAGAACATGCTCATTGATCGTAAGCAACTGATAATGCTAAATGAATTACAATTTCAATTTAACATTTACTTACTGTTCCAGAATTGAGCTGGCTTTTAGATATTTTTTGGCAAAGTCTAATCTGGCCTTTCTATTCTTGAGGTTCATTAATGGTTTGCACCTTGGGGTGAAGCCTCTGTATTTGCTCTTGTGAAGTCTTCTCTTTATGGTAGACTTGGATAATGATATAAAATACAATATACAATATACAGACTGTTTTAAGATGGTATAACAAAACAGGCTGTAAGCAATGGTAGAACAAAATACTCCCCTTAAAGTAGAACGGTTGCCTTCCCTCAGTCTCTCACAATGAGACTGTAAGTAGGATATGGATTTGGTAGTAAGTGGCACAGGTTTAGGGGGTTCTTTCATTGCAAATAGGATCCTCACAACCCTTGAGGTAGTAGAATTTCACAGGTGCACTAGGAGTAGAAAACTTCCATGATGTATATACACAAAATTCAGGTGTATAAGTGCAGTATACTCACAAGTATAACTTTCTGGTGTCAGCGATGTCGAAAAAGGAAAAAAACAACAGTCCTTAGAGCTTAGGAACAGTGTTTAATATAAAACAGCTCATAAAAACAGCTCAATGCGTTTCAACACTACAATGCGTCTTTCTCAAGAGTGGATGAAAGGCTTAAAATCAGCTGACATCTTGCTGACACCAACAGCTTTAAATACACATTTGATATGTTCCAATTTCCGGTCTAACGGACGATGGACTCACAGATTAAACTTGTTTTCCCATATGAAAAACAAAAAAGAAAGTTTTATTATCAACCAATGAATAATATTTTTCTTTAAAATCTTTAGATTATTATAATAATTAAATCTAACAATAAAATAGTGTTTTTCGATATTACCACATTCTAATTGTGTGAAAATGAAACTCATTAACCTATCACAAAACCCCAAAATATTCAAAAAGGCAGTTCCCATTCAAGTAGTCCTTAGGTATAAAGTCCTCAATCAGGACCGGACCATCATCGTTACGGTCACATGTTGTCCGGGCAACCAATCGTATCATGGCTTGTCAAATCTAATGTTTACTTTTTAAAGTCCGATCACATGGTAAAGGGCATCCAATGGAATTTCTGAATAAACTGCATTGCGAATTCGTTTAGTTTAGATCACTTTCTAAAAACAGGAATACTAGAAATGTACAACAATATTAGCGAATGGATAAATTGGATGATACAGTTGAAAAACAAGAATAATAGAGACATACAGCAATATTAGCGAACAGATAAACAGCAAAATAAGTTTGATGAAATATTTGAGATGTGTTATTTTTATAGCGTTCCATACATTAAAATTCACTGTATACAAAAAAATATTCCTGAAGATGGTATAGCATTAATCATGAGTCTAAACTTTTTATAGTTAAAGGGACAGTCTACACCAGAATTGTTATTGTTTTAAAATATAGATAATCCTTTTATTACCCATTTCCCAGTTTTGCATAACCAACACAGTTATATTAATATACTTTTAACCTCTGTGATTATTTTGTATCTAAGCCTCTGCAAACTGCCCCTTTATTTCAGTTCTTTTGACAGACTTGCAGTTTACCCAGTCAGCGCCTGCTCCCAGATAACTTCACGTGCACAAGCACAGTGTTATCTATATGAAATACGTGAACTAACACCCTCTAGTGGTGAAAACTGTTAAAATGCATTCTGAAAAGAGGTGGCCTTCAAGGTCTAAGAAATTAGCATATGAACATCCTAGGTTAAGCCTTCAACTAAGAATACCAAGAAAACAAAGCAAAATTGGTGATAAAAGTAAATTTGAAAATTTTTAAAATGGCATGCTCTATCTGAATCATGAAAGTTTATTTTGGCCTAAACTGTCCCTTTAATCTAGCCTGTTGACATCAAAACAGACAAAATATTTTAAACTAAAATACAAAAAATAATCATAATAAAAAGTACAATTATATTTTCATAAGAAAATAGTGAACAAGTATCATTCTATTTCAGTATATTTCGTCTAGATTGTATGTTCCCACGGGAATAGGGCCCTCAATTCCCCCTGTATTTGTCTGTAAAATTGTGTCTCTTATCGTATTGTTTCTCCACTGTAATGTTTTCCTTGTACCCATGGGCAGAGCTGCGGAATCTGTCGGCGCTTTATAAATAAAGAATAATAATAATAATATATACTGTAATTGATGTCCCATGAGATTTAGTGGGATGTGATCTATTGTGTTCATACTCGATAAACAGTATTCAAAAAGAACAGAAAGGAACAGATTCAGTTCACTTGTAGTGCATTAAAGGGACAGTATACACTCATTTTCATATAACTGCATGTAATAGACACTACTATAACGAATAAGATGCACAGATACTGATATAAAAATCCAGTATAAAATGGTTTAAAAACATACTTAGAAGCTTTCAGTTTAGCTCTGTTGAAAAGGCAGTTGGAAAGCCCACTGCAAGTGGGAAATAAGACACTCCCCCTCCCCCTTCTTTTGCATATGAAAAGACCCTTTACACAAACAGGAGCAAGCTGGAGAAGGTAGCTGACGGTATTCAAATAAAACCTTGGGGCTTGGTTAGGAGTCTGAAAATCAGAGCAATGTTATTTAAAAATAAGCAAAATTATACATTTTTTTTTAAAAAAAACTTTATGGGCTTTATAAATAGATCATCTACAAAACATTTATGCAAAGAAAAAAATGAGTATATAATGGCCCTTTAATGTTCTATAGATATGTAATAAACCTTACTTTCTTATATAAAGTTAATTGACATTGTGCAAAAAGTGCTTGCTAGTGTTATTTGTGCAATTACATAAAGGCTGCGACCCTAATGTCTTTATTCAGACCCCAATGGCCATACGTCCTCAGTGTATGGACCCACCATAATTCTCTTTTATTTAGTTCTTTATCTATTTGACCACCTCTCCAATGCAAGGTCACCTTTTCTATTCCTATCCATGTTAGATTGTTACCATCATACATGTGGTAGTTATTGCAATGTAGAGGTACCCCATGATCGTCATGTTTTTTTTTTCAATCTTGTTTAGATGTTCTAGAATTCTGGTCTTTAAAAAAAGAGAGGTTTGTCCTAAGTATTGAATTTGACAGTTGCATTGTAATAAATATATTACATTTTTGGTCTTGAAACTAATGAAGCTTTCCAAATGCACAGCACATCATCGATGTACCTCCGCCATGTCACCAGGTTCGCCCCCAGCTTACCATGATCCCACACATAGGTGTGTTCAAAATAGTCCATATAGATGTTAGCATAACTGGGTGTGAACCTGGTGCCCATGGCGGTACCACATGTCTGAAGGTACTGTACATTATTAAACCAAAAAATTATGGGTCAAAATATATTCAATAGCTTCAACTATAAATTCTAAAAGTGGGACGGCCAGTTCTGAGTCCTGTTCCAATTTCCATTTAACCGCCTCAATAGCTTTTTGATGGTCTATAATGGAAAAAAGAGATGTTATATCCATACTAACCCAACATAAATCATCTTGAAACTCTATATCTTTCATGATGTTCAATACATGTTTTGTGTCTTTAAGATATGATCTAGATGTTTGAGCATAGGGTTGAAGGAAAAAGTCAATTAATGCCAATAACTTAGATGTCAGTGAGTCTATGCCACTTATGATGAGTCTCCCCGGTGGTCTTTCTAAACTCTTATGCACTTTTGGAAGAAAAGAAAATATGGGGGTTTTTTAATCTGTTTTATAGAGTAAATTATATTCACCCTCTGTTATAGTATTCCTATCTAAAGCTTTTAACAATACTTCATTAAGTTTCTCTTGTGAAAAATATTTTAGGGTTCCTTTTAAGTATCCTATATGTTTTGCCGTCTGATAATATCCTATTTGTCTCCTCCATATAGTGCTCTCGATCCATGACGACAATACCCCCACTCTTGTCTGCTTTTTTAATGATAATATCCTCCCTCTTGTTTAGTGCTTTATAAATCTCAAATTCCTGTTTATTCAAGTTGTATTTTTGGGGTTTTCTTTCTATGTTCTCTATATCTTTCAATATCAATGTCCCAAAGACCTCTATATTTGAGCCTTTACTATGACTAGGGTAGAAGTTAGAATTGTTCTTAAACTTTAATCTTGGATTATCCTCTCTAGGGGGCATATGTATCAAGCTCCGTATGGAACTTGATGAACTGTGTTTCCTGAGAGCCTTCAGGCTCACCAGAAACAGAAGTTATGAAGCAGTGGTCTAAAGACCGCTGCTCCATAAACTGTCTGCCTGCTCTGAAACGGTGGACAGAAATCGACAGAAATCAATCTGATCGAATACGATTGGGTTGATTGACACCCCCTGCTAGCGGCGAATCTGCAGGGGGAGGTATTGCACCAGCATTTCACAAGAACTGCTGATGCAATGATAAATGCCAAGAGCGTATGTTGTCGGCAATTATCGATGTGCAGCGGACATGATCCGCTATATCGGATCATGTCTGCTCGCACCATCATAAATATGCCCCCAGGAGTTTCAGAATTAGCTGGTTTGTAACATATAGTATCCTTTTTGGCAAAAAAAATGTTTAACAGTGAGATTTCTAATACATTTATGTGCATCAATGAAAAGCTGAAACGTAGTCACTCCCTGAGTTGGAATACATTTTAGACCTTTAGACAATATTGATTTTTCTTTGTCAGTGATCACGTTAAAATATATATTATAAATCCCTACTCCCTATGTCTCCTCCGTCTGTGTATGTCCTCTTCCCCCTCTTCCCCCCCTGAAGTGTCAGGGGTTCTTTCTCTTTTCTCTGGTTTCGGGTCTCTACTAGCGGAGAGTATCTGTTTGGATGTATCCAATTTGGTGATGTATGTGCCTGATGTGTGTCTGATTTTGGTCGTTCCCTGTTGGTATCCTTGTGATAATGATATGCCTACCTCCTGGAGTGTTCTTCACTTGACTGGATGTTGTGAAGGGGTTTTTCATTATCATGGAAATGATCCTACGATCATCCACTACTTGTTTGTGTTGCAGAGCTCACCAGTGCGTTTTTTTTTTTCTCAGAGTGCATAATGTACCAAACTGTTGATTTGGCCACTCATAATGTTGCTGCTATCTCTCTGATGGATTTTTTTTTTTTATTTGTAGCCTAAGGATGGCCTGTTTAACTTGCATGAAGAGCTCCTTTTGCATGTTGTGGGTTCACAGCAACAGCTTCCAAATGTGAATGCCACACCTGGAATCAACTCCAAACCTTTTTCCTGCTTAATTGATGATTAAATAATGAAGGAATAGCCCACACCTGTCCATCAAACAGCTTTTGAGTCAATTGTCCCTTTAAAAAGAGGGGGTTACATATTAAAGAGCTGTAATTCCTAAACCCTTCCTCTGATTCGAATGTGATTACCCTAAAATTAAAGCTGAGAGACTGCACTTTAAAGTGAATGTTAACTTTCAAGCATGAGTGCCCGGTTTTTAAAAATACTATTAAAAACAGGGGCACTTTCATTCATGAAAGTTTACATTTCACAAGTTTTGTTAAAATACTTACCTTTTCTTCTTGAAGCCGGAGAAGCGATTCCCTCTCCTGCCGCTTGTCACTTCATATGTCAGCAAAGACAAATCCAACTTCCTCCAATCACGGTCGTTTCCTCAGGCAATGATTCCCCATAAGCCTATATTTATTATTTAACTGTAACTTTATTTTGGTGAATATTATTAACCCCTAATCTGCCATCCCTAACATCGCCGCCACCTACCTACATTTATTAACACTTAATCTGCCTCCCCAACGTCGCTGCCACTATACTAAATGTATTAACCCCTAAACCTTAGTCTAACCCTAACACCCCCTAACTTAAATATAATTACAATAAATCTAAATAAAAATGAATATTATTACCTAAATAATTCCTATTTAAAACTAAATACTTACCTATAAAATAAACCCTAAGCTAGCTACAATATAACTAATAGTTACAGGCAAGTTTGTATTTATTTTAACTAGGTAGAACAGTTACTAAATAGTTATTAACTATTTAATAACTACCTAACTAAAATAAAGACAAATTTACCTGTAAAATAAAACCTAACCTAAGTTACAATAACACCTAACACTACACTACCATTAAATAAATTAACTAAATTAAAAACAATTTAATAAATTAAATTAAATTAGCTAAATTAAAAAAAACCACTCAATTACAGAAAATAATAAACAAATTACAAGATATTTAAACTAATCTAATAGCCCTATCAAAATAAAAAATCCCCCCCCCCCCAAAAAAAAATAGCAAAGAAAAAGGAACAGCCGCACAATAAGGCACCAAGGAGAAGGGCTGATAAAAACAAACATTTATTGGAACAGTTTAAAATAAGGTATGTGGCAGGCAAACATCCTGACTAGTTTCATGCTCACAGGAGCATTTAAAGGGACTGTCTACACCAGAATTTGTATTGTTTTAAAAGATAGATAATCCCTTTATTACCCATTCCCCAGTTTTGCATAACCAACACAGTTATAATATATTTACTTTTATCCTCTGTGATTATCTTGTATCTAAACCTCTGCAAACTGCCCCTTTTTTCAGTTCTTTTGACAGACTTGCGGTTTAGCCAATCAGTGCCTGCTCCCAGATAACTTCACGTGCACGAGCACAGTGTTATCTATATGAAATACGTGAACTAACACCCTCTAGTGGTGAAAAACTGTTAAAATTCAATCTGAAAAGAGGTGGGCTTCAAGGTCTAAGAAATTAGCATATGAACCTCCTAGGTTAAGCTTTCAACTAAGAATACCAAGAGAACAAAGCAAAATTGGTGATAAAAGTAAATTGGAAAATTGTTTAAAATGACATGCTCTATCTGAATCATGAAAGTTTATTTTGGCCTAGACTGTCCCTTTAATCATAGGATGTGTCTGCATGTGCAAACCCCCAATTTAAAGGGACAGCATGATCAATTAATTAAACTAAATTAAAAACATAAGTACATATGTACATAAAAACTGACAAATTCATATATATAATATAAATCATCTACATTACAGTGGAGAAACAGAAAACACTTAATAAACATAAATAGAAGAATATAGATATTAACAATACTGCATTAGCACAATTCACCTGAAATAAATGCAATAAATGTAATCTTCATTCATATGTATAATTATGTTCTTATTCTGTTGGTTTTCATATATCTCATTAATGAACAAAGTAACCTTATGAAATCAATATGATTAGGCTGCATCATCATATGTTATGACCCCATAATAAAAAATCTTGACAAAATATATATATATTATAAACCTAATTAAGGGGTACTATGTATTAATATTCAACACACTCTATGTTAGCCTCAATCAAATAATTTGTGTGGATACACATATCAAATAGCACAATTCAAGAACAGTTAATATTTTAACACTTGATGATGTTTCTATAGAGCGATCAATATTTATTCAATAAATAGCTCAAATACCATTCACGGTTGAGACCTAAAGGAGATAAGGTTTTTAATTTGTATATCCAATACAATTCTTGCTTCAGCAATAATTTACGCCTATCTCCCCCTCTTATTGGATGAAAGACTCTGTCGATAACACGAACCTCCATATTAAACACATTACTCATATGTACAAAATTAAAATGACGTGCTATGGCAGATTCTTTGACATATTCTTTGGTGTCCCTGATATGCTCTCTTATCCTTGTTCTCAATTCCCTAGTAGTCTGGCATGTATATTGTAGGGAACAAAGTCTGCATTCCAGAAGGTGAACCACATAAGTGGTCCGGCAATTAGCATAGAATTTACTCATAAATTCCTCTCCAGTAACTGTACTTTTAAAACCACTACCAATGTGCAATACGTTACAAGTGATGCAAGGACCTAATCCACATCTATAGGTACCTTTTCTCTTTATCCAGTCACTGCTTTTATTCCTTTCATCACATGCCAAGCTTGGAGATAATCTAGTTGATAATGTAGAAGCTCTTTTTGAGACAAATCTACATTTATCTGTTAACAAACTCAAAACTGGATCATCTCCAAGCATGTTGATGTTCTTTTTTAAAATATGACAAATCTGAAATAATTGGTTGGAATACTCAGTGGAAAAAACTATGCTCTCCTGGGTTATAGTCTCCTTCCTTACACAACCCTGAATAAGGTCTGTTTGCCTTATATTTTTACTTCCTCATACGTATTAATAAGATCCTTCCTATTGTACCCTCTATTAGTAAGACGTTCTATAAGAGCCCCCTAAAAATAAAGCCCACCCAATACACCCTTAAAAAAACCTAACACTAACCCCCTGAAGATAGACTTACTGTTCTGAAGACCAGACATCCATCCTCAAGGAAGCGGCAGAAGTCTTCATCCAACCGGCCCAAAGTCCTCAATGAAGCCGGGAGAAGTCTTCATCCAAGCCAGGCGAAGTGGTCCTCCAGACGGGCAGAAGTCTTCATCCAGATGGCATCTTCTATCTTTATCCATCCGACGCGGAGCGGCTTCATCTTCAAGAAATGCGATGCGGAGCATCCTCTTCATCCGGAGTCTTCTTACTGAATGACGGTTCCTTTAAGTGACGTCATCCAAGATGGCGTCCCTTAGATTCCAATTGGCTGATAGAATTCTATCAGCCAATCGGAATTAAGGAAAAAAAAAACCCTATTGGCTGATGCAATCAGCCAATAGGATTGAAGTTCAATCCTATGGCTGATCCAATCAGCCAATAGGATTGAGCTCGCATTATATTGGCTGATTGGAACAGCAAATAGGATTTTTTCTACCTTAATTCCGATTGGCTGATAGAATTCTATCAGCCAATTGGAATCTAAGGGACGCCATCTTGGATGACGTCACTTAAAGCTACCGTCATTCAGTTAGAAGACTCCGGATGAAGAGGATGCTCTGCGTCGGATGTCTCCCGGCTTCGTTGAGGACTTCGGCCCGGTTTGATGAAGACTTCTGCCGCTTCCTGGAGGATGGATGTCAGGTCTTCAGAACAGTAAGTCGATCTTCAGGGGGTTAGTGTTAGTTTTTTTTAAGGGTGTATTGGGTGGGTTTTATTTTTAGGTTAGGGCTTTGGGACGCAAAAGAGCTAACTGCCCTTTTAAGGGCAATGCCCACCCAAATGCCCTTTTCAGGGCAATGGGGAGCTTAGATTTTTTTAGTTAGTATTTTATTTGGGGGGGTTGGTTGTGTGGGTGGTGGGTTTTACTGTTGGGGGGATTGTTTGTATTTTTTTTACAGGTAAAAGAGCTGATTTCTTTGGGGCAATGCCCTGCAAAAGGCCCTTTTAAGGGCTATTGGTAGTTTAGTTTAGGCTAGGTTTTTTTTTTTTGGGGGGGGGGCTTTTTTTATTTTGATAGGGCTATTAGATTAGGTGTAATTAGTTTAAATATCTTGTAATTTGTTTATTATTTTCTGTAATTTAGTGTTTTGTTTTTTTGTGATTTAGTTAATTTAATTTAATTTATTTAACTGTAGTGTAGTGTTAGGTGTTATTGTAACTTGGGTTAGGTTTTATTTTACAGGAAAATTTGTATTTATTTTAGCTAGGTAGTTATTAAATAGTTAATAACTATTTAATAACTATTCTACCTAGTTAAAATAAATACAAACTTGCATGTAAAATAAAAATAAACCCCAAGCTAGCTGCAATGTAACTATTAGTTATATTGTAGCTATCTTAGGGTTTATTTTATAGTTAAGTATTTATTTTTAAATAGGAATAATTTAGTTAATGATAGTAATTTTATTTAGATTTATTTAAATTATATTTAAGTTATGGGGTGTTAGGGTTACACTTAGGTTTAGGGGTTAATACATTTAGAATAGTGGTGGCAACGTTGGGGGCAGCAGATTAGGGGTTAATAAGTATAATGTAGGTGGCGGCGATGTTAGGAACGGCAGATTAGGGGTTAATAATATTTAACTAGTGTTTGCGAGGTGGGAGTGCGGCGGTTTAGGGGTTAATATGTTTATTCTAGTGGTGGCGATGTCCGGAGCGGCAGATTCGGGGTTAAAAAATGTATTTTAGTGTTTGCGATGCGGGAGGGCCTCGGTTTAGGGGTTAATAGGTAGTTTATGGGTGTTAGTGTACTTTTTAACACTTTAGTTAAGAGTTTTATGTTACGGCGTTGTACCATAAAACTACTGACTTTAAAATGCGTTAGGGATATTGGAGGTAGAGGGTGTACCGCTCACTTTTTGGCCTCCCAGGACAGACTCGTAATACCGGCGCTATGGAAGTCCCATCGAAAAAAGACTTTACGAAGTTTACGTAAGTCGTTTTGTGGTAAGGCCAAAAAAAGTGTGCGGGGCACCTAAATCTGCAAGACTCGTAATACCAGCGGTAGTGAAAAAGCAGCATTAGGACCTGTTAACGCTGCTTTTTTAGCCTAACGCACAACTCGTAATCTACCTTTTTTTTTTTTTTTTCATAAATTGCACTAGACTTTATTTTGGGGGCATTTGGGGCACATTTATAAAGTTAACCAGATATCTTAATTGTATATGCACTAATTGCTACAGTGAGCTCATGGTAGCAGTAACCAGCCACTTGTAATGACTGAATAATTATAATAATAATAATTTAGCGCTCCACTTGTAATCTAGCTCTGTATATATATATATATATATATATATATATATATATATATATATATATATATATATATATAAAACACGGAAGGGAACTGCACTCCAAGACCGGACCAGATACACATCCAGTGACTCAGCAACATCCCAGCCCTGGGTGCTAAATAGCACTCCAAAAAAGCTGTGATGTCACCAGAGCCACAGGCAGTTAACCCCAGTCCGGAATGGGTGCAAGAAACAAGGGGGATTACAAACAAAAAGTAATACAACACATAGAGACACCCAGCACTCACCAGCTAGCTCACAGCTAAGATAAAATCACAACTGGAAAAGTTAGTTACCGCATCTGGCCAAATGGGAAAAGCTCAGGCACCACGTCAAGGTCCTTTCCACTGCCTGAGTCCCTAACACAGCCACACCATGCGAGCTTACAAAGCCAAAAAAAACTGAGAACAAAGAAGGGGTGCACAGGTGGATGTAATCACCCAGAGAAATACAAAACACGGAAGGGAACTGCACTCCAAGACCGGACCAGGTACACATCCAGTGACTCAGCAACATTCCAGCCCTGGGTGCTAAATAGCACTCCAAAAAAGCTGTCATGTCACCAGAGCCACAGGCAGTTAACCCCAGTCCGGAATGGGTGCAAGAAACAAGGGGGATTACAAACAAAAAGTAATACAACACATAGAGACACCCAGCACTCACCAGCTAGCTCACAGCTAAGATAAAATCACAACTGGAAAGGTTAGTTACCGCATCTGGCCAAATGGGAAAAGCTCAGGCAGCACATCAAGGTCCTTTCCACTGCCTGAGTCCCTAACACAGCCACACCATGCGAGCTTACAAAGCCAAACAAACTGAGAACAAAGAAGGGGTGCACAGGTGGATGTAATCACCCAGAGAAATACAAAACACGGAAGGGAACTGCACTCCAAGACCGGACCAGGTACACATCCAGTGACTCAGCAACATCCCAGCCCTGGGTGCTAAATAGCACTCCAAAAAAGCTGTGATGTCACCAGAGCCACAGGCAGTTAACCCCAGTCCGGAATGGGTGCAAGAAACAAGGGGGATTACAAACAAAAAGTAATACAACACATAGAGACACCCAGCACTCACCAGCTAGCTCACAGCTAAGATAAAATCACAACTGGAAACGTTAGTTACCGCATCTGGCCAAATGGGAAAAGCTCAGGCATCACGTCAAGGTCCTTTCCACTGCCTGAATCCCTAACACAGCCACACCATGCGAGCTTACAAAGCCAAACAAACTGAGAACAAAGAAGGGGTGCACAGGTGGATGTAATCACCCAGAGAAATACAAAACATGGAAGGGAACCTTGACGTGGTGCCTGAGCTTTTCCCATTTGGCCAGATGCGGTAACTAACCTTTCCAGTTGTGATTTTATCTTAGCTGTGAGCTAGCTGGTGAGTGCTGGGTGTCTCTATGTGTTGTATTACTTTTTGTTTGTAATCCCCCTTGTTTCTTACACCCATTCCGGACTGGGGTTAACTGCCTGTGGCTCTGGTGACATCACAGCTTTTTTGGAGTGCTATTTAGCACCCAGGGCTGGGATGTTGCTGAGTCACTGGATGTGTACCTGGTCCGGTCTTGGAGTGCAGTTCCCTTCCGTGTTATGTATTTCTCTGGGTGATTACATCCACCTGTGCACCCCTTCTTTGTTCTCAGTTTGTTTGGCTTTGTAAGCTCGCATGGTGTGGCTGTGTGAGGGACTCAGGCAGTGGAAAGGACCTTGACGTGGTGCCTGAGCTTTTCCCATTTGGCCAGATGCGGTAACTAACCTTTCCAGTTGTGATTTTATCTTAGCTGTGAGCTAGCTGGTGAGTGCTGGGTGTCTCTATGTGTTGTATATATATATATATATATATATATATATATATATATATATATATATATATATACTTCATTCAATTATGGACCAGCACTCTCCAAAAAAATAAGGCAATTATCCAGGGTGCTCCTGAACATTCGTATCCACACTTCAAAAATAGACAGGCACTCTCCGGTATTAAATCCAAAGTTTTTTCTTTTTATTGTGACGTTTCGAGGTATTTAGCCCCTTCCTCAGACAGAAAAATACATATACAACACACATCAAACTTACCCTCCTATATACCCCACAAAGTGCACTCATTTGCACTTTGTGGGGTATATAGGAGGGTAAGTTTGATGTGTGTTGTATATGTATTTTTCTGTCTGAGGAAGGGGCTAAATACCCCGAAACGTCACAATAAAAAGAAAAAACTTTGGATTTAACACCGGAGAGTGCCTGTCTATTTTTGAAATGTATATATATATATATATATATATATATATATATATATATATATATATATATATATATATATATAGGCAATAGAGGATAAGTTCACTTGTAAGCACTAATACAAACAGTCCCAATTTGGAATCTCACTCCGGTCCCTCAGAGTAAAACCATAATGCAGCTGAGCTATCAGAGAAATTATGACAGTCTTTGTGACTATGTACAAAGTCCCTTAGAAACCAAACCGACATAGGCTTCATATTCTCCCAGAGTATCAAAACTATTGAAGGGCTCCACAGAAAGCCGTTCGTCAAATGATACACGTGGTGCACAGACATCCTATGCTCTACACACCAGCTGTAGTGGAACCAGAAAATGAGCAGCCTGTGCTCCAACAGCATTAAGCTGTGTCCACTTACCACTCTGCAGTGTGTCCGTGGCTGGTTCTCCGGTTCCTGGCTTACAAACTGCAGTCTTCTACCGCACACAGCGGCGTTCCATTGAACAGGGGGCGTGTCCAGTCACAAGTTCGACTGTGGTCTATGGCACACTAGCCGAAACATGTCATCTCACAGTACACCTTTGCTGTTTTACTGAGTGTATCCTGGACCAAATGTTTTTTTTTTATCCTTGTGGATTATAATAAAGTTTTTTGATTTTTTAACTTTGCCTCTGGGACTTATCTTCTTTACATAATATACAGTATATATATATATATATATCTTTTTTATTCTTGTTATATGTGAATCGCTTACATTGTGTGGAAGGTATTTAATGGGTTAAAACATGTTATGTGTACATTACTGGTATTTATGAGGTTAAACATATTACTCCATAGAAACCCCACCCTGGCCCCTACATCCCAATTAAAGATTAAAATTTACTGTGTCTCAATGACATATCTATTCATTGTAATAGATGCACACATATGCCCTTCCATGATAGTCCTAGATTATTGCTCATTAGTAAAGTCACATATCACTATGGGTAACTATGTTCCTAACATAGTATTCACACAGGCTGGTCCTGCAGTATATACAGTCTCCCTCATCATAGTCCCAGAGCTAAGCTTTATAAGATGTGTCAGACCCATACAGCTAGACCCTTTTCCCCTGATATTTTGGACCTGACATTGTCCAATTTTGCACTGGTTCTTTGTTAAGCATTTATTGTCAACCCATATATGATTCTTTTCCTATAACTAAGATGTCGAGTCATCCTGAGGTATGTTTACTCTATATTATAAGATCGCAGCCTAATTTGTCAGACTCACCATACCCAGGTTACCACCTCCCCCTCCCCCCCCCACATAATATATCTCCTTGTTTAGGAGAGCTAACTACGCGGTCTCTCTTGTACTTGTACCGCATCTTCACCACCTTCTTTATGAATATATCTCTTAAAACATTATTACAGCACTCATCTTCCCATGGACATACAGTCTTTAATGATAGTTAGAAGGGATTAATCCTGGTTCTATCTGCATGTTTTTCTTTTGATATAATCCCTAAAAGTGTGTTAATATAGAATAATAATCTTTAAAAAATTCTGAGGTAAACAAAACAAGATCCATGAGTGATCTCCTATTTAACAGGTAGCCTCCCATGTTGGTAAACCTCCCGCTTAGCCAGGGGTCCAAGAGTGGCCCTTTTAAACTAGAGAGGAGGCTTATACCATTATGGGCATGATTATATTGTGACTCTGAAAAACTTTTTCAACATTAGTTAGCTTGTTGTTTTGTCAGTGGATATTTCTGATGACGCTTATAGTCTTTCAATTGTATGATGAATCCTATACTGTGTTATTGTGATGGCACTTGTGAAACGTTTTACACATCTTGTTTATATGCCAAATTTTACCTCAATAAAAAATAATATTTAAAAAAAAAAAAAACATATTACTCCCATAGGGTGCCTTTCTTTTATTTGAGAGATTAAAAACATCAATGCTATGGGCTCGATTTATCAAGCCTTTTGCTCCCCTACGACCGCTGCTTGATATATCCTGACTGCGAGTTCTCTTGTGAGAACAAGAGAACTCGCAGTCAGGATATATCAAGCAGCGGTCATCAGATCATTGCTTCCCTATCCTCTTATCCACCTCTTAGGTGGAGAATTTCAAGCTCCCCAGTCTCATCTGACCGAAGAGATTTACAGCTTCTGCCTGCGCATGATTGACTGTTTGTGGGCAGGGGCGGGATTGCAGGCAAGTGAAAAATAGCACTTGTGTGCAATGTTGAATTCCAACGGAGGATTGTTGCCTGCCAGAGGCGAGTTGGGGCGGACAGGGTGGTATATGTCCATCCCTATCCACCCTTGCTTGATTAATCTAGGCCATTGTGGCATGGTAAGTCTAAATTATTAGCTAGCGAAAACATTGCTAGCGTTAGTTTTTTTGTGCTTCTCGGGTTCCACTGGTATAACAAGTTGAGAAATGTATTATTTTTCACAAGCGGTAGCCCTAAAAAGCACAAAAATCGCTAGCAGGGTTGAAAAAAAATCTAACACCATATATGCGAAAAACGGAAAAAAAATGTGAAAAAACCTTACACCTTACCATAAGCCCCTAGCCTAATAACCCCTAAACCGCCATCCCCCCACATTGCAAACTATCTAAATAAGCTATTAACCCCTAACCCGCCATCCCCCACATTGCAAACTGCCTAAATATACTATTAACCCCTAAACTGCCATCACCCGCAAAGTAATAAGCTATCATCTAAACCCACTAACCTAATATCCCATGGGGGATATTTATCAAACCGTCAACCGCAAATACGCTGAAATTCCGCAGCGTAATTGTGGCCAGGGCCGGATTTACATCTCAGGTGTCTGTGGGCACAAAAACCTGAAGCACCCCCAACCCTCCCCAAAAAAAGTGAAAAAAACAGAGGAATTTTTTTTCATTATTATTTAGGACAATTAAAAATAAATATTAGATGTAAAAGATTACAGCTTAAGGTAATTACATTTTCCCTTTTATGGAGATACACAAATACATAGACCAAGACCAATTGCAATATTTGTTGTAATGGAAGCTACACCAAAAATCAATATTCTCTTAACTCAAATGGCCATACAATTAAAACCGACCGTTATCAAAAATGTATGGAACATACACCTATTAAATGTATTGAAGATATCTCTGGTAATTTCTTTTGTGTATTTATTGACAGAGGCTCCACAGGACTTCTTCAGCCTCTTGGGGTTAAATTTTGTACCCCTCAGTCACCCCCCTTTATGGCCCCTTGGACAAATAATTCTGCATCAGATAGATCAATTTGCAAATAAAACACACTGACTTACTTACAGTTAAGTTTACTCTTACTCACTCCTATTAGATTTTCCAGCCACAGTGTATGCAAACACAACAGCTTGTCTGACCCCTCAAACACAGCCTCACTAATTGTGTTTTATTCCTTGTATGTGTCATAGAGAGTCAATGATTATTCCTTGTTTAGAACTATATTACAATTCAAAGACAGAAAATATTCAGCAAAGTGCAAAATTCATAGCTGGATCTGTTCATCTATTTTTCACGCTCTAATATATTTGTATATGTGTTAGAGTAGGAATTTGATTAAAGTGTGTGTGTATATATATATATATATATATATATATATATATATATATATATATATATATATATATATATATATATATATATATATATATATATATGTGAATAATATACACACAATCACACACACACATATATATGTGCTTGTGTATGATGTTGTATCTGAATTTAAAAAAAAATCTAAAGAAAAATTTATTTAAAGGGAGATAAAATGTGACAGTTTGCTAGGGCATTTTATTAATGCGCTAGTGCTTGCACAGAAGTGTGTTAGCCTCTTGCAAAAAGAGACAGCAATACACATCTGTGCAGACCCAGATGGGCTTATAGGACATGTTTACTGACAAGCCATTAGTGTATTGCTTTTCTGGAGATGACTTTGACTATGTGCATAACATTTTGTTGGAGTTAAACACAGTTTAGGGTAAACAATAGCAGTGTTAAAACTAGCAGCATGCAAGCTCATCAACAACCTTTGCAGCTAGTGGAAGAAAATATAAAATGTAGGTATTTTTTCCACTACATGAAAAAAATCTTGTGAACTCTGATATTTTTAGTACAAATACACACAGATGTTAAATTTATTTTGTTCTGTAATATAAATATAATATGATGTTGCTCTCAAAAAAAAAAAAAGTGTAGATTATATGTAACCCAGGGGTCAACAAATGTGTTTAAAATTAGAAGGCAGTAAGAATATTTAGGAGCTCTACTTTTAGGACCTAGAGAGTGGTATTTGTATATAGATTTATAGTAAATAATCCAGAAAATTAGGAGTCACGAGTCAGGGGTAAAATTAAATTTACCACAAAACACAAACATACCACACTCACTAGATAAAATAACATGAACATTTTTTAATGTGATGTGTGTATATATATATATAAATATATATATATATATGTATACACACACATATATATATATATGTATGTATGTATATATACACACATACACAATTTTATTTTGCTAGTTAACCTTTAGTAATCAAGCTCTTCATTTATAGCAACAGCCTTACAGTCTACAATAAAAAACAGAGCAGCTAGTCCCACATAACCTCCTCACCTCCAATGCCTTTATAGAACAAAAACATACATCCTGAAGCAGAATTTAACCACCTGGCTATAAAAAAAAAAAATACAGCACATAACAAGTGAATACACTGCAATCCTCTCAGGTAGCCAAGGGGTTAAAGTGTGCTCTGCTTGTTATGTTGTCATTCTAGGCAGCATTTAGAAGCCTTGTACAGTCCTAACCTGTCCTGAAGCCTTCATTCCTTCAACAAAAAGTGTCTGCACCACAGTTATCAGCATGGAGCTTGGCTGTGTGAGGGAGGCAACATAAGTACAGAAAATAAAAGTGTCTGCACCACAGTTATCAGCATGGAGCTTGGCTGTGTGAGGGAGGCAACATAAGTACAGAAAATAAAAGTGTCTGCACCACAGTTATCAGCATGGAGCTTGGCTGTGTGAGGGAGGCAACAGAAGTACATAAAATAAAAGTGAAACTTTCACAGTAAACATGCCTGGCGAAAATGGGAGGGGTTTAATTTTAATCTTTGCCCCGCTCTCCTTCATGGCTCCCTGGACATATTCCCAATGAAACACTCGACTCTGTAAGCAGCTTGCAGCACAATTCTTTACTAAAATTAATGCCCTCAGAAAAAAAAACATTTTTTTTAAATACACTGACTACAGGCAGGCGCCCCTCACTGCAATGTGCCTGTAGGCACATGCCTACTGTGCCTAATGGGAAATCCGGCCCTGTTTTAAGGACCATTGGTAGTTTATTGTAGGCTAGGGTTTTAGTTTAGTGACAGGATATAAATAAAGTGGGAAAAAAGCCGAATAGCAGTGAGATCGATGACTGTTAGTTAACAACAGTCCGATGCTCATCGCCCCGTACTTGGTGCAAGGCTTTTTGCTGACTTTTTTAATAAATATGGAGAGCGTATTCAGGTCCGCAGCCGCGATGTTAGGCGAGCGTATTTGTGCCGGCAAATGCAGCATAGTTGAGGCTTTGATAAATATCCCCCCATAACTTAACTCAAATTAAAATACCCATAAATTAACTAAAACAATCCTAGCTACCTTAAAACCTGTAAAATTAAATTACTAATCTTACCTAAAAAAACCTAAAAAAAAACTACCATTACTGAAAATAAAAAAAACTTACATAAAAAAATAAATTGAAAAAAGCATTCACAAAAGAATAAAAAACCTACCATTAACAAAAACCCTACCAATACAAAAAAAAGACCTACCCTTACAAAATATAACAAACAAAATTATCAATAATAAAAAATAATAATCCTATTCTTATACCCCTTTAAAAAACACCCCAAAATAAAAAAAACTATTTAAAAAATAAACTACCAATAGCCCTTAAAAGGGCCTTTTGTAGGGCATTGGCCTATAGTGATTAGCTCTTTTGATTAAAAAAAACACTAACCCCCTAACATTACAACCTCCTCAACCCCCCAAAATAAAAAAATGAACTAAAAAAATCCTAAACTACCTATTGCTCCAAAAAGGGCATTTGGATGGGCATTGCCCTTAAAAGGGTATTTAGCTCTATTGCTGCCCCCCAAAAAATAAAAGACTAATCTAAAAAAAAAAAAAAACCTAACTCTAACCCCAAAAATGGAGCTCACGATGATGGACAGCCCTTCATCTTCATCCCAGGGGCTCTCCATCTTCATTGTAGGTCCATCCTCATCCCGGCGGCGGCGGTCTTTCTTTTATTTTCATCCCGGTGGCCGCGGTGAAGTCGGCGGCGAGGTTGGTGATCCTCTTCAGACCTTCAACCGGGAGGTCCTCTTCATGCAGTCTCCAGCCGCACACTAAATAGTGAATGCAAGGTACCCCTTTTATATAGGGGTACCCTTGCATTCCTATTGGCTGATTTGAATCTTCAAATTCAAATCAGTCAATAGGATGAAAGCTTTTTTCTTTCATTCTATTAACTAATTTGACTTACATTTTTTGGGTTGGGTTTGTTTTTTAGAGTACTGTTTTTTTTGGGGGGTGTTGGGCAGCAAAAGAGCTGAATGCCCTTTTAAAGCAATGCCCATCCAAATGCCCTTTTCGGGGCAATGAGTAGTTTAGGATTTTTTTGTTCATTTTTTTATTTATTTTGGGGGTTGTAATGTTAGGGGGTTAGTGTTTTTTTTAAACAATTTGTGATTGGAGGAATTGGAAAATAGGCAGATTTTCAGATTTTGTTAAATAATATTAAATAAATAATTATTGACATTATTAACAGCAATACAAAATCACAATAATTCAGTATTATTGTAGTATTTAGTAAATATGAATTAATACCTTTTGTGCATACCAAAAAATGTAAACAAGACAAAGCACCCATGAATAAGTGCTCTTTAAATCTATGTATGCATGCATGCGTTCCTAATTGTACCAGCAGCCGTAGTGTTTACATTTTTGACTCTCGAAGGATAGCGCTGACATACTGACATACTCTGAGTATATTTATAGTATATATCCTTTTAAGTTATGTATTAGCTGTCCAATTTCCTTGCTTTTCTTTATAATGTGTTCAGTGAGCTTGTCAGATCGCATCCAATTGCACTAATAGGCTGGGAGATTCTATCAGTTAACAGGTTATTAACACCTGTCTTCCTCACTGAGTTAATTCCCTGCCATTAAATAAAGGAAGCGAAGTGTCTGACATTTCCAGGTTACTAGTTTGTGATTTAAAAAAAAAAAATGTCTTGAAGCTACAGCTCCCATTACATTAGCACCACAACTTTAAACATTCACAACTGCTTTGCATATGTTAGACAGTCATTTTGTGCATTTGTACAGCACTGACTGCCCTCTTCTGATTATATCCCCATAAACAGTGAAATCCTGATCCCTCCCTTCTTCGGGGGAAGGGGGATTTAATGTAGTCCCCTTAAAGGGCTAGTTTACAAGTGGAGGGCAACCAATAGAGCAAGGTGCATTTTAAATTTCATATCCCTTTAAAGGGACACAAATTAAACATTCATGAATCAGATAGAGGATGCAGTTTATTTTAATTTAGTTCCATTATCAAACTGTGCACAGTATTTTATATGCGCCCTTTCTGAGGCACCAGATACTACAGATCATGTGCAAGAATTCATAGTGTATACAAATAAGTCTGTGATTGGCTGCTGGCTGTTACATAATACAGAGACAAGTGCTATTATAGGGTTGCCACCCGTCCCTTACAATACAGAACACTTATAAGTTACACATGCTGCAGGGTGTGCAGGGATGAATATGAATAGTGTTGTCCAAAAACACAATATATGTTCCTCCCTGCACACCCTGCAGCATGTGTAACTCATAAGTGTCCAGGAAAACCCATAATTGCATTGTCTTTTTATTGTGTACAGTACTAGTTGATTATGTAATTTTAATTATTTAAAGGTTCTTAAATTATTTGTTCTAATAATTAATTTAAGAACCCTTAAATAACTGAAATTACATAATCAACTAATACAGTGCACAATAAAAAGACAATGTAATAGTACTTGCCTCTGTAGTCATACATTGGCTGCTGGCTGTCACATAATTTATGTGACAGCCAGCAGTCAATGTAATGACTTTAAAAATATAGTTATGCTGTGCTGCTTTTTTCTGTTGGTTGTAGAGATTCAAATGAATAATAAAATGCTTTGTTTCGTTAGAACATGCCATTTTTTTGCAATAGTGCCCTTTGCTATGGCCAAGTTTACATTGTAAACTATAAAATAGAGCAATAAAGTTACATATTTGGCTGATATACTGTGCATTTGGCTTCCTTTTGTTTCAGGTTTACATACTTCCTGATTCTGTTTTAGAAACACATTAAAATCTTGTCACGTGATTAGGTTAACTCCACCCCCTTTTTCCTGTTGAGTAACTTTCAATTTGTGTAAAAAAAATACTGACAATACTATAATTGCCAACATTTCAAAAACATTTCCATGGACACTTTGCTGCAGAGCAAGTAAGAAGGTTACCAAAATATTAACGACCTACTGTTCAACTGCTCCGCCCACTCAGTTCTGTTATCAAAACAAACCCATTGATTTCATAGTAATAATATAAATATCTACAATAGTAGCCGAGTAACAAACAAATCTTACACAGCTCTTTACAACAAATCTGCACAGCTCTTTACCTAGTGTTGGCATCTCTCTGCCGCGATTTCGCTAAAAGTAGCGCTACGCTACAGATTATTTTTTTACAGAGGCATGGAGGGGGAGGAGGGAGAAGTAGGTAGAGGGGGATCCTATGGTGGAGGGGGGGGGTTTAGAGGGTACAGTCAAGTCCAAAAAAAACTTTCATGTTTCAAATAGGGCATGCAATTTTAAACAACTTTCAAATTTACTTTTATCACCAATTTTGCTTTGTTCTTTTGTTATTCTTAGTTGAAAGCTAGACCTAGCAAGGCTCATATGATAATTTATAAGCCCTTGAAGGCCGCCTCTAATCACATGCTTTTGTATTTGCTTTTCACAGCAGGGGAGAGCTAGTCCAGGTAATCCCTATAGATAACATTGTGAGCACGCCCGTGAATTGTGAACTTCTCTGGATCAGGACGTCACTCCAAACTGGATAAAAGAGCCAGGAGGAAACTGGTCAGAGAGACTAACAAGAGGCCCACAGCACCTCTGAAGCAGTTGCAGGAATTTATGGAAAAGAGTGGTCATTGTTAGGGATGGGCAAATGTTTCTAAAAATTTTAAATTTAAAACGAATTTTGATACATTCGTTCGTTCAAATCGAATTTCAAATGTTTATATAACATTCTAACATTCTATTTTCGAATTTTCGTTTTTGAATTTTTTAATAAAATTCGAAAATATTCGTTCGAATAATAGAATGTTTAGCTATCTATTCATTCAATTTCGAAATAGTATTTTTAGTCTAATACTGTGTTTTTTAAATGTAATATTCAAATTCAAATGTGATATTCGATTCGAATGTGATATTCAAATTCGAAATAGTATTTCTAGTCTAATACTGTGTTTTCTAAATGTAATATTCAAATTCGAATGTGATATTTGATTCGAATGTGACATTCAAATTCAAAATAGTGTTTCTAGTCTACAATTGTGTTTTAGAAATGTAATATTCGAATTCGAAAGTGACATTTGAAAACTGTAAATAACATTTGAAAATCGAATTTTTAAGAATATTTGTTATTCTATTATTTAAATCGAATTTCTACAATACCATTAGTTCTAACATTCAAATTTGAATATAAACACATTCGCCCATCCCTAGTCATTGTGTGACAACAATATCATGAATTCTCCATAAATGTGGCTTGTATGGGAGGGTTGCAAGAAAAAATCCACTCCTTTAGAAAGGCCACATGCAGTCACGACTGAGCTTTGTCACAAGACACCTAGGAGATTCTGAGGCCACATAGAAAAAAGGTGTTATGGTCAGATGAGACAAAATTTGAATTATTTGGCCTCAACACCAAACGATCGGCTAGAATTAGAGTTCTGCGGCCAAAGGGGTGCGTTAGCTACGCATGCTTTTTTTCTACCGCACCTTTTAAATACCGCTGGTATTTAGAGTTCACAGAATGGCTGCGTTAGGCTCCAAAAAGGGAGCGTAGAGCATATTTACCGCCACTGCAACTCTCGATACCAGCGGTGCTTACGGACGCGGCCAGCTTCAAAACGTGCTCGTGCACGATTCCCACATAGGAAACATTGGGGCTGTTTGAGCTGAAAAAAAACCTAACACCTGCAAAAAAGCAGCGTTCAGCTCCTAACGCAGCTACATTGTTTCCTATGGGGAAACACTTCCTAAGTCTGCACCTAACACCCTAACATGAACCTCGAGTCTAAACACCCCTAACCTTACACTTATTAACCCCTAATCTGCCGCCCCCGCTATCGCTGACCCCTGCATATTATTATTAACCCCAAATCTGCCGCTCCATACACCGCCGCCAGCTACGTTATCCCTATGTACCCCTAATCTGCTGCCCCTAACATCGCCGACCACTATGTTATATTTATTAACCACTAATCTGCCGCCCCCGCTATAGCTGACACCTGCATATTATTATTAACCCCTAATCTGCCGCTCCGTACAACGCCGCAACATACATTATAGTTATGTACCCCTAATCTGCTGCCCCTAACACCGCCGACCCCTATATTATATTTATTAACCCCTAATCTGCCCCCCACAACGTCGCCGCCAGCTACCTACAATAATTAACCCCTAATCTGCCGACCGGAGCTCACCGCTACTATAATAAATGTATTAACCCCTAAAGCTAAGTCTAACCCTAACACTAACACCCCCCTAAATTAAATATAATTTAAATCTAACGAAATAAATTAACTCTTATTAAATAAATTATTCCTATTTAAAGCTAAATACTTACCTGTAAAATAAATCCTAATATAGCTACAATATAAATTATAATTATATTGTAGCTGTTTTAGGATTAATATTTATTTTACAGGCAACTTTGTATTTATTTTAACCAGGTACAATAGCTATTAAATAGTTAATAACTATTTAATAGTTACCTAGTTAAAATAATTACAAAATTACCTGTAAAATAAATCCTAACCTAAGTTACAATTAAACCTAACACTACACTATCAATAAATTAATTAAATACAATACCTACAATTATCTACAATTAAACCTAACACTAGAGACAGTGGGTAGGAGAGTGACGTCGCTACAGCCTGAAGGGGGTGTGTGCGCTGCTATCCAATTGCAGCCCCAAGAAATCGGCAAAAGAAAAGAGAAGCACTGTTGGCGTGGTGCCAGCTAAAAATGCGGATCAAGCCCAATCCAAATAGTAGAAGGTAGAGGGAAGCAGCACTCTTACTCCATGGTCCTTAAAATCCAAAAGGTTTATTTCAAAAAATGTTAAAACACGTAGAAAAGTGGACAAGCACAGCACAATACAAATGCAAGCTATACAGGTGGAGGGGGGGGAGCAAATCCTTACATGTTTCGTGCTATGCAGCACTTAATCATAGGATAGCTCACCACCTGTGCAGCACACCTTTAAAGGAGCAATGGCCAATCATTCAAAGCCATAGTATACCCAAAATGAATGTCTTAAAGGCATACTGCACAGGTGTGAGAAGAAATGGTGTAACATAATAATACAGAAAAAAAAAAACTTATTACATAAGAAGTACAAAATGAAAATGAAAGTGAAAAATAAAAATGAATGTAAAAAACACATCAATAAATCATGTTACACAAGATCCAAATTAGTCTCAAAAAGAAAAATAATTGTAATTGTAAATCTTGTTATGAATCTAAGACAGATGAGATATGGTAATGAAAGATATATATCTATATCATCATATACACAAGGCAAGACAAAAATCAAAAATCAAAAAATCAAAAAATCAAAAAATCAAAAAGATTTCAAAGGCAATAAAGTACAAATCAAATGGAATATACAACTTTTGATAAAACCTTAGAAAAAGTGGTATTGATTTTTCAAAATGTCATGCACTAATTGTGTTCATATTCACATTACCATGTTAACAGTGGGATTGAAAAAACTGAACATAACTTATGTTTTCAGAAATCAAAATTTTGGAGTCTGATATACATATGTTATAAGTGTATTATAACACTGTCAATTTTTTTCCCATATTTTTTCATATCCCTTCATATTTTTTCACAGTGGTAGATAAATACAAAAATAAAAAAAGTTAATGTGAAAACATATACAGATATGTATAATTGTATACATCAAGGTGTCAAAATATGAAGATATGTGAATGTAATACTGAATATATTTAGAATGAGAGTAAGATAAAGCAAAAATATAAACTAAATAGATAAATAATTTTGATGAATATTCTTGATATGACTACGACAATGGGTGTCTACATAGATGGGACTTATTTAAGATGGCACAAGTTACTCAACAAAGTAACTAATGTCCCATTCTTTATTTAGACCAAAAGGTACCCTCGTGTTAAGTTTCCAAATCCAAAAAAGTTCTTTCTTGGACAATATATTGTAAATGTTTCCTCCCCTAATGGGCTTTTTGGCTATGTCTATTACTTTTACAGTAAATTTTGGCTGATCAGTAAAATGTATGCAATTGAAATGTCTTGCTACACTCGAATCCTTGTTATAATTTTTAATATCCCTTCTGTGCTCTCCTATTCTTGATCTAAGGGCACGTGAGGTCTGACCAACATACTGTTCAGAACAGAGGGTACAGTCTATAAGATAGACGACGAATGTTGTACTGCAATTGGCGTAATGATTAATCTTAAAATTCTGTTTGGTTACATGACTGGTGAATTCAGTCTCCATAGATATCTGTAAGCAAGTAAGACAGTTTCGAGATAGACATTTAAAAGTGCCCTTCTTATTCAGCCACTGGCACCCCCTTGGACCCACTTGGCTGTTCACCATGCTGGGCGCAAGCTTTTTAGCAAGTGTGGGTGCCTTTTTAGGCACAAATTTGACCTTATCTACAAAATTTACTAGAATATCATCACCTTTAAGTATGGATAAGTTACCTTTAATAATTTTACATAAATCATTGAATTGTGAAGAATACTCTGTCGAAAATACTACTAAATCTTTATCACACATTGCTTTATTGGCCTTGTTATTCCGCTTTCCCTCTTTAGAATTATAGGTACATCTCACCTCATCTAAGGACTGCTGGAGTATATTCCGATCGTAACCTCTAGCACAAAGCCTATCCATCAATTTGGTGGCTTGGATATTAAACAATTTATCTGAATTGGAGTTTCGACGTAACCTAAGAAATTGGCTCTTAGGTATCGAATTTATAAGATGTTTGGGGTGACATGATGTGGCATGTAAAATCGTATTGCCAGAGGTTGGTTTTCTATATGTGTCAGTGACGATCTTATTAAGTTCGACTGAGCCAACTAAGGTGAGATCCAAAAAATGAATTTCTTTATCTTGGATCTCCCCCGTGAACTGTAAATGTAGATCATTATTGTTTACAAATTTGAGGAAATCCTCAAAGACAAAGTCACCTTTGACCACAAAGATAAGGTCATCAATGTAACGCATATATATGCAGATGTTATCTATGAAAGGGTTATTGCCATTATAGAGGCTGCCGAGTTCCCACCATCCCACAAATAAGTTAGCGAATGAGGGGGCAAATTTTGCCCCCATCGCAGTACCACAGATTTGTAAAAAGTACTCACCATTAAACATGAAGTAATTGTGGGACAGTAGGAACTCGACAGTCTCACAAAAAAAAAATTATGAAAAAATATGAAAAAATATGGGAAAAAATTTGACAGTGTTATAATACACTTATAACATATGTATATCAGACTCCAAAATTTTGATTTCTGAAAACGTAAGTTATGTTCAGTTTTTTCAATCCCACTGTTAACATGGTAATGTGAATATGAACACAATTAGTGCATGACATTTTGAAAAATCAATACCACTTTTTCTAAGGTTTTATCAAAAGTTGTATATTCCATTTGATTTGTACTTTATTGCCTTTGAAATCTTTTTGATTTTTTGATTTTTTGATTTTTGATTTTTGTCTTGCCTTGTGTATATGATGATATAGATATATATCTTTCATTACCATATCTCATCTGTCTTAGATTCATAACAAGATTTACAATTACAATTATTTTTCTTTTTGAGACTAATTTGGATCTTGTGTAACATGATTTATTGATGTGTTTTTTACATTCATTTTTATTTTTCACTTTCATTTTCATTTTGTACTTCTTATGTAATAAGTTTTTTTTTTTCTGTATTATTATGTTACACCATTTCTTCTCACACCTGTGCAGTATGCCTTTAAGACATTCATTTTGGGTATACTATGGCTTTGAATGATTGGCCATTGCTCCTTTAAAGGTGTGCTGCACAGGTGGTGAGCTATCCTATGATTAAGTGCTGCATAGCACGAAACATGTAAGGATTTGTTCCCCCCCCCCTCCACCTGTATAGCTTGCATTTGTATTGTGCTGTGCTTGTCCACTTTTCTACGTGTTTTAACATTTTTTGAAATAAACCTTTTGGATTTTAAGGACCATGGAGTAAGAGTGCTGCTTCCCTCTACCTTCTAAACCTAACACTACACTATCAATAAATTAATTAAATCCAATACCTACAAATAACTACAATTAAATAAACTAACTAAAGTACAAAAAATTAAAAAGAACTAAGTTACAAAAAATAAAAAAATATTTACAAACATAAGAAAAATATTACAACAATTTTAAACTAATTACACCTACTCTAAGCCCCCTAATAAAATAACAAACACCCCAAAATAAAAAAAATGCCCTACCCTATTCTAAATTAAAAAAGTTCAAAGCTCTTTTACCTTACCAGCCCTGAAAAGGGCCATTTGCGGGGCATGCCCCAAATAATTCAGCTCTTTTGCCTGTAAAAAAAAAAACATACAATACCCGATCAGCCAATAGAATGCGAGCTCAATCTAATTGGCTGATTGGATCAGCCAATCGGATTGAACTTGATTCTGATTGGCTGATTCCATCAGCCAATCAGAATTTTCCTACCTTAATTCCGATTGGCTGACAGAATCCTATCAGCCAATCGGAATTCGAGGGACGCCATCTTGGATGACGTCCCTTAAAGGAACCTTCATTCTTCAGTTGGACGTCGGAAGAAGAAGATTGATCCACGCTGGAGGTCTTCAAGATGGAGCCGTTCCTCATCGGATGAAGATAGAAGATGCCGCTTGGATGTTTGCCGGTCCGGATCTCCTCTTCTTCCCGGATAGGATGAAGACTTTGGAGCCTCTTCTGGACCTCTTCAGCTGCCGCTTGATAGAAGATTTCATCCGGATTATGGATTGCCAGCCCCCGCTTGGGCTTGGATGAAGATTTCGGAGCCTGGAGCGATCGGTGAACCTGGCATGGTGAAGATAAGGTAGGAAGATCTTCATGGGCTTAGTGTTAGGTTTATTTAAGGGGGGTTTGGGTTAGATTAGGGGTATGTGGGTGGTGGGTTGTAATGTTGGGGGGGGTATTGTATGTTTTTTTTTACAGGCAAAAGAGCTGAATTCTTTGGGGCATGCCCCGCAAATGGCCCTTTTCAGGGCTGGTAAGGTAAAAGAGCTTTGAACTTTTTTAATTTAGAATAGGGTAGGGCATTTTTTTATTTTGGGGGTCTTTGTTATTTTATTAGGGGGCTTAGAGTAGGTGTAATTAGTTTAAAATTGTTGTAATATTTTTCTAATGTTTGTAAATATTTTTTTATTTTTTGTAGCTTAGTTCTTTTTTATTTTTTGTACTTTAGTTAGTTTATTTAATTGTAGTTATTTGTAGGTATTGTATTTAATTAATTTATTGATAGTGTAGTGTTAGGTTTAATTGTAGATAATTGTAGGTATTGTATTTAATTAATTTATTGATAGTGTAGTGTTAGGTTTAATTGTAACTTAGGTTAGGATTGATTTTACAGGTAATTTTGTAATTATTTTAACTATTTTAGCTATTGTACCTGGTTAAAATAATTACAAAGTTGCCTGTAAAATAAATATTAATCCTAAAATAGCTACAATATAATTATAATTTATATTGTAGCTATATTAGGGTTTATTTTACAGGTAAGTATTTAGCTTTAAATAGGATTAATTTATATAATAAGAGTTAATTTATTTCCTTAGATAAAAATTATGTTTAATTTAGGGGGGTGTTAGTGTTAGGGTTAGACTTAGCTTTAGGGGTTAAAAAATTTATTAGAATAGCGGTGAGCTCCGGTCGGCAGATTAGGGGTTAATGTTTGAAGTTAGGTGTCAACGATGTTAGGGAGGGCAGATTAGGGGCTAATACTATTTATTATAGGGTTATTGAGGCGGGAGTGAGGCGGATTAGGGGTTAATGTTTGAAGTTAGGTGTCGGCGATGTTAGGGAGGGCAGATTAGGGGTTAATACTATTTATTATAGGGTTATTGAGGCGGGAGTGAGGCGGATTAGGGGTTAATAACTTTATTATAGTAGCGGTGCAGTCCGCTCGGCAGATTAGGGGTTAATAAGTGTAGGTAGGTGGCGGCGACGTTGAGTGGGGCAGATTAGGGCTTAATAAATATAATATAGGTGTCGTCGGTATTAGAGGCAGCAGATTAGGGGTACATAGGGATAATTTAGCTGGCGGCGGTGTACGGAGCGGCAGATTAGGGGTTAAAAAATTTAATAGAGTGGCGGCGATGTGGGGGGACCTCGGTTTAGGGGTACATAGGTAGTTTATAGGTGTTAGTGTACTTTAGAGCACAGTAGTTAAGAGCTTTATGAACCGGCGTTAGCCCAGAAAGCTCTTAATTCCTGTTTTTTTTCTGCGGTTGGAGTTTTGTCGTTAGATTTCTAACGCTCACTTCAGCCACGACTCTAAATACCGGCGTTAGAAAGATCCCATTGAAAAGATAGGATACGCAAATGGCGTAGTGGGATCTGCGGTATGGAAAAGTCGCAGCTGCAAAGTGAGCGTTAGACCCTTTCCTGACTGACTCCAAATACCAGAGGGCGGTAAAAACCAGCGTTAGGAGCCTCTAACGCTGGTTTTCACGGCTACCGCCCAACTCTAAATCTAGCCGGATATGTCTAGAGAAAACCCAATACAGCTCACCATCCAAATAACACCATACCTACAGTAAAGCATGGAGGTGGTAATATCCTGTTATGGGGGGTGTTTCTCTGCAGCAGGCACTGGAGCACTTGTCAGGATAGAAGGAATAATGGATGGGGCAAAATACTGTCAAATTCTTGAGGAAAATCTGCTGCCTTCTGACAGGAAGTTGTCAATGGAAAGAAGGTTTACCTTCCAACATGACAATGACCCAAAGTACACAGCAAAAATGACCACACAGTGGTTGAAGGAGTCAGAGCCCATACTTAAACCCTATTGAATATCTGTGGCATGACCTGAAGACTGCAGTCTACAAACAATCTCCATCAAATGCAAAGGAACTGGAGCAGTTCTGTGTCTAGATGTGCACAGTTAGTAGAGACATATCCCAACAGACTAAAAGCTGTAATTAAAGCAAAAGGTGGTTCAGCAAAATACTGACACAAGGGGGTGATCCTTTTTCCAACACAATGATTCTGTTTTTGAATTGTCTTTATTTTCACCTGACATGTTGGTTTTATATCTTTTACTTGGCTGTTTACAACTGGGTAAACAAAAACGGTGTCTGTCTTTATTTCAGGCTGCAGTGCAAAGCAACAAAATGTGATTATTATCGGGGGAGGGGGCTGATTCTTTTCAATTCCGACTGTAAAACAAAATCCATGGAATGTCCATTAAATTCAGGGACTGTTGGTAACTATGCAATTTGCATAAATGTGCTTAAATAAGTAAACAGCATAGCTCACAAACTAAAGCTGTTTTGAGTGATGATATATATGATCCTTTGTTTAAAATAGGATCCCAGCACAGGGAGATGAAGTTTCATCATCACAGGAAACATATTTTTATAGTTATTCTTTATTATCTAGATTTACCTGAATCTGATCTCATTTTGATAAAGTATTCCATTTTATACATCATTCCAATTTATTTCTAATCTCAAATGTTTCCTTGGTATCCTTTGTAGATCAGAATACTTAGGTAGGCTCAAAATCTTGCACGTGTCTTGAACATTATATGACAGTAGCGTTTGCAACATTTCCTGTATCAATGCTGTTCTGTAGTGCTCTTTGCTCAACAATGTATATCATTGTTAAACACTATGACAAGAAACAACACACAAACAGCACCTTAGCTCCTTTTTCCCTTAATAGGGTTCTTTGGTGACCAGTGGTATAGAGGGGACTGCTTTCCTCTCCAATATTTCAATGTTACAAAATTCCACAGCACCAAGAGTTCATAGAAAAATGTAGAAATTTATTGAGGTACAAACAAATGCAACGTTTCGGGAGCCTTTCCCTTAATCATGCATGATTAAGGGAAAGGCTCCCGAAACGTTGCATTTGTTTGTACCTCAATAAATTTCTACATTTTTCTATGAACTCTTGGTGCTGTGGAATTTTGTAACATTGTTAAACACTGTGGTTAAACACTGCTGCCATATAATGCGTAGAACACATGCACTCTCCTGTGCCTTTCTAGTTATGCTCTTCAATAAATGATACCAAAAGAACAAAGTAAGTTTGATAAAAGAATTAAATTAAAAAATACTTCATTTATGCTTACCTGATAAATTAATTTATTTCATGGTGGTGAGAGTCCATGATCCATTACTCCTGGAAATTACCTTTCCTGGCTACTAGGAGGAGCAAAGATTGCCAAACTCCAAGAGCCCTATAAAACCCCTCCCACCTCTATGGAAACTAGTCTGACATTTAGCCAAGCAAAAAAAGAGTTAGAAAGAGGAAATATAGAGCAAACAAAAGGAGCAGGGGGAAAAAGAGGTTCTGAAAAAATACAAACTGCAACCAGAAAAAATAACATGGTGGGATCTCATGGACTCTCACAATCATGAAAAAAAGGAATATATCAGGTGAGCATAAATTATGTTTTCTTTCATATAGGTGGTGAGAGTCCACGATCCATTACTTCTGGGAAACTAATACCCAAGCAGTGAAGTACACGAGTAATGAGGATGGATCAGCATGATATATCATCTAATTAGACATTTATGATATTTTTTTTCCAATTCTTTTTGTTTCACAATACTAAAAACAGTTAAATATATAATAGATTTATTTTTATTTTCTAACGGCTAGATTTAGAGTTTTGCGGCCAAAGGGGTGCGTTAGCTACGCGTGTTTTTTTCCCCCCGCACCTTTTAAATAACTCTGGTATTGAGAGTTCTCTGAAGGGCTGCGTTAGGCTCCAAAAAGGGAGCGTAGAGCATAATTTACCACCACTTCAACCCTCAATACCAGCGTTGCTTACAGACGCGGCCAGCTTCAAAAACTTGCTCATGCACGATTCCCCCATAGGAAACAATGGGGCAGTTTGAGCTGGAAAAAAACCTAACACCTGCAAAAAAGCAGCGTTCAGCTCCTAACGCAGCCCCATTGTTTCCTATGGGGAAACACTTCCTAAGTCTGCACCTAACACCCTAACATGTACCCCGAGTCTAAACACCCCTAACCTTACACTTATTAACCCCTAATCTGCCGCCCCCGCTATTGCTGACACCTGCATTTTATTATTAACCCCTAATCTGCTGCTCCGTACACCGCTGCAACCTACATTATAGCTATGTACCCCTAATCTGCTGCCCTAACATCGCCGACCCCTATATTATATTTATTAACCCCTAATCTGCCCCCCCAACGTCGCTGCTACCTTACCTACACTTATTAACCCCTAATCTGCTGACCGAACCTCGCCGCTACTCTAATAAATGTATTAACTCCTAAAGCTAAGTCTAACCCTAACACCCCCCTAAGTTAAATATAATTTAAATCTAACGAAATAAAATAAATCTTATTAAATAAATTAATCCTATTTAAAGCTAAATACTTACCTGTAAAATAAACCCTAATATAGCTACAATATAAATAATAATTATATTGTAGCTATTTTAGGATTTATATTTATTTTACAGGCAACTTTGTATTTATTTTAACTAGGTACAATAGCTATTAAATAGTTATTTACTATTTAATAGCTACCTAGTTAAAATAATTACAAAATTACCTGTAAAATAAATCTTAACCTAAGTTACAATTAAACCTAACACTACACTATCAATAAATTAATTAACTAAACTACCTACAATTATCTACAATTAAATCAACTAAACTAAATTACAAAAAAAACAAACACTAAATTACAAAAAATAAAAAAAAGATTACAAGAATTTTACACTAATTACACCTACTCTAAGCCCGGTAAAAAAATAACAAAGCCACCCAAAATAAAAAGATGCCCTATCCTATTCTAAAATAAAAAGTTTACAGCTCTTTTACCTTACCAGCCCTTAAAAGGGCCTTTTGCGGGGCATGCCCCAAAGTCATCAGCTCTTTTGCATTTAAAAAAAACATACAATACCCCCCCAACATTACAACCCACCACCCACATACCCCTAATCTAACCCAAACCCCCCTTAAAAAAACCTAACACTAAGCCCCTGAAGATCTCCCTACCTTATCTTCACCACGCCGGGTATCACGGATCCGTCCAGAAGAGGGTCCGAAGTCTTCATCCTATTCGGCAAGAAGAGGTCCAGAAGAGGGTCCGAAGTCTTCATCCTATCCGGCAAGAAGAGGACATCCGGACCGGTAGACATGTTCATCCAGGCGGCGTCTTCTATCTTCATCCATCCGGCGCAGAGCGGGACCATCTTGAAGCTGCCGGCGCGGATTCATCCTCTTCTTCCGGCGACTCCTGACGAAGGAACGTTCCTTTAAGTGACGTCATCCAAGATGGCGTCCCTCAAATTCCAATTGGCTGATAGGATTCTATCAGCCAATTAGAATTAAGGTAGGAAAAATCTGATTGGCTGATTGAATCAGCCAATCAGATTCAAGTTTAATCCGATTGGCTGATCCAATCAGCCAATCAGATTGAGCTTGCATTCTACTGGCTGAACGGAACAGCCATGAACTGGCGTTAACCCATAAAGCTCTTAACTCCTGACTTTTTTCTGCGGCTGGAGTTTTGTCGTTAGAGTTCTAACGCTCACTTCAGCCAAGACTCTAAATACCAGCGTTAGAAAGATCCCATTGAAAAGATAGGATACGCAATTGGCGTAAGGGGATCTGCGGTATGGAAAAGTCGCAGCTGGAAAGTGAGCGTTAGACCCTTTCCTGACTGACTCTAAATACCAGCGGGGGCCAAAACCAGTGTTAGGAGCCCTTAACGCTGGTTTTGACGGCAAACGCAGAACTCTAAATCTAGGCATTAATTATCCAAAAAATAAGGGGAAAAAATTATAGAAAAAGTCCCACATCAACCAGAAACAGCCTGAATGACTTTCCTACCAGAGGCTGCTTCAGAAAAAGCAAAAACATCAAAATGGTAGAATCTAGTGAAAGTATGCAAAGAAGACCAAGTAGCTGCCTTGCAAATCTGATCTACAGAGGTCTCATTCTTTTTTTTTTTATTATTATTTTTATTCTTTTTCTGATATTAAAGGGACAGTCTACACCAGATGTTGTATTGTTTTAAAAGATAGATAATCCCTTTATTACCCATTCCCCAGTTTTGAATAACCAACCTGTATGATTACGTTTTATCTAAGCATTTTCTGACAGCCCCCTGATCACATGACTTTTTAGTTATTATCTATTGACTTGCAGTTTAGCCAAATAGTGCAGTGTCTGCCACAAGCCACGGGCGTGATCACAATGTTATCTATATGGCTCACATGGACTAGTACTCCCCCATTGTAAAAAGCAAATAAAAATCATGTGATAAGAGGCTGTCTTTAATGGCTTAGAAACAGGCAGACATTTAGAGGTGTCAATGTTATAAAGTATAATAATACACCAATGCTGGTTGTGCAAAGCTGGGGGATGGGTAGTAAAGACATTATTTATATTTTTAAACAACAACAATTTCAGTGTTGTCTGTCCCTTTAAGAATTCATTAGTTATTACATCATATGAAATCAAAACATATAACAAAATTAGAATTAATGATGATTGAAAGATTCAAGTCATATTAGGTCATTCATACAATACCCAAGTACTACGTCAGAAAGCTTACAGTATTGATAGGAATTAACACAATCATATAAAGAAGTACATCGATCAGCACAATAACACAAGACAAGAAAGAGAAAAGGAAAATAAAGTAGCGTGGAAAGAGAGAAAATAAAAAAAAACAAAGCAAGGGGGAAGACCATCTCTCCAGCATGTTATCACGGAGCACAGGATGCCTAATGAGAAGTGAGATCTATTATCCCAGATTGGGAAGATGGCCAGCATATACAGTATATTCAGTTGGACATTAGCTGACTTTATCAGCAGTTTGACTAATTAAATCTGTGCAGTCTCCGGAAGAGTGTTAATAAGCCCTATCCATTTTTTTAAATACGCTGCCAATTGCGTATCATTAGGGTTTTATAGATTATATTGCTCTAACGTACATTGAGTGAGCAGCGCTTGTGTGAATTCTGGGAAGTTAGGTGCTGAGTGGGCTCTCCATGTTCTTAGAATAAGATTGTGGGCTATAAACACAATTGTATTAATTAAACTATAGTTTTTGTGACAATCCTGATATTTAACTAAAAAGAACACATCTTGTGGATGGAGAGGGAAATCTAGAAGTAATACTGCATTCATCCATAAGGTGATTTTTGCCCAAAATTTAGCAAATTTAGGACAATCCCAGAAATATTGAAAGGTGTCTGACTTGATGGCACTACATCTTGTACAGAGATTACTCTTTTTATGCCACCTGGACAGTTGCTCTGGTGTAAAATAGACCGCGTAAATCAATTTTAAATGTGCCTCTTGCCAAGTTGTCAGAACCCAGGATTTATCCATTATTTTAAGACTGTCTAATATATCCTGAGTACTAATATTTGGAAAATACTTTATCTATTTAGTTTGTAAATATTCTAATTGATCAGCAGAGGAAAGTCCATTCAAAATAGTGTTAAAATATGAAAAATAAAATACCCAATATAAATAGTAGTAGCAACTCTTTAAATGAGAATTATTCCCAAGTCTCACAATATACAGAAATATAACAACATGAAAGAGTGCGCTAAAAAAAGCAAACTACAATTATTAAAGTTATTATTAGCCAAGTGACTTATCTAGTTCCTATAGTGTATAACAATATTGTTTTCACAAAAACTGTTATATTTCACTTGAGTGAAAATGATTGTGACAAGTTAAATTAAATTATACTATCAACCTTCCTTGTATATATAAATCTGATTTATATAAAAACACAGGGATGTTTTGTAATAAACATAATAGTTCAGGGAATAATATAGTTTTTATTAGCATGGCACAAGCTGAAAAGGATATAGGTAAATTAAGCCAATCATCTAGCTTTTTTTTTACAATATTTAAAACATCTGGAGAAATTTAGCTTATACCAGTCCTGCGGATTTGTACTCAGTACTATGCCCAAGTAGTTAATCTGTGTAGTCTATCTAAAAGAGTGATTAATGTTACTGTGACCTGGTTTGTGTAACCATAATAGTTCTGATTTCGTCAGATTGATTTTATAGCCTGAGATGGCCCCCAAGAGATGAATATCAGCTAACAATTTGGGAAGGTTGGTTTTAAAGTTATTTAAAAATAAAGACAGGTCATCTGAATATAATGAAAATACAAACTTCTGTCCTCCTATTTGGATTCCATCTAGATTTTTGCGGAGAAGGATTGCAAGAGGCTCCAAAGAAATATTGAAGGGGAGTGGAGAAAGCGGGCAGCCTTGTCTAGTGCCTCTTTGTAAACCAAGGCGCTCAGTGGTTGAAATATTTATAATAATAGCAGATATTGGAATGCTATAGATTAACCAAATAAAATTGTTTAAATAACCTGTAAAGCCAGATTGTTCTAAAGTAAAAAAGAGATGTCCCAACTAATATGATCAAATGCTTTCTCCACATCGACTGTCAATATGGCTAAGTTGGCTGTATTTCTGTGCTTGGAGTGTTTAAATTTATTCCAAAAGAAGTCTAATACTATCATCACCTTGCACATGTTTTTCACAGGGTTCCTACCTAAATAAGGAGTTTGTAATCAAAATTGAATAGCGAAATCAGCCTGTAGGATGCAGAGATTCGGGGTCTTTATTTTTTTTAAGGATTAGAGTAATATTAGAGGCAGCACAATAAGGAGAGCATTGGGTATTGTCTGAGAAATAAAAATTAAATAATTTGTGGAGTGTAGGGGTGATTTGTTCCTGGAGGATTTTATAGAATTCTAGGGGCAAGAAATCCAGACCAGGTGCTTTATTTAACTTTGCTGCTTTATTTACCTTCGCTGATCTGATCCCTTCAGAAATTTCAAGAACAGAAATGGGCATATTTAAATCTTGCATTATTTATTGAGAGAATTTAGGCAGAGTTATGTTTCCCCAAAATGTTTCCTTCTTTTCAGGATCTAACTTGTCTACTTTATATAAGTCCTGGAAAAAGTTAAAAAAACACCTTTTCAATATCTGAATTGTTTGTAAATCTATCCTTGTCACTTATAATGGAGGTAATAATATTTCTATATGATGATTTGGTGATCCTGGCTAGGTATTTGGCTGATCTACTGACATGTCCCCTATATAAAGCCTTCTGTCTTAGGTCCTCTTGAGCCACTTTTTCTTTAAGTAGAATATCTCTTTCCATCTTAGAATTCACATATGGCTAGAATACGAGTTTTGCGGTAAGAGCTGCTCGGTGCTAACTTGCAAGTTATTGTCACCTCTAACCTCCCCATAGCGCTGCTATAACAGGTTTTCATAAACACAGCGTTAGCAGGCAATATGTAAATGTTGAGCAAAATTGAGCTCCATACCGCACTCCAATATTAGCGCTGCTTTGAGCTGGTTTTACGTGCTTGTGCACGATTTCCCCATAGACATCAATGGGAAGAGTCGGCTTAAAAAAAGCCTAACACCTGCAATAATGGAGCGTAAAGCTCCGTAACGCAGCCCCATTGATTCCTATGGGGAAAGAAAAGTTATGTTTAAACCTAACACCCTAACATAAACCCCAAGTCTAAACACCCCTAATCTGCCACCCCCGACATCGCCGACACCTACATTATACTTATTAACCGCTAATCTGCCGCCCGACATTACCGACACCTACATTATACTTATTAACCCCTAATCTGCCATCCCCAATGTTGCCGCCACCCACCTACACTTATTAACCCCAAGGGCTGCCATCAGAGGGTGACAGGGGTGACTCCTGTCAGGGGCCAAATGGGCCAGGGGGGCCCCATGAGGCAAGAACAACTTATTTTTTAAAAAAATATTATTTTTTTTATTTTTATTTTTTACATTTTGGCAGCCACCATAGGGTACTACAGCAGAGTGCTATTGAGTGTGGATAAATGTTATAAAGTAAAGCATTAGCATTTGAGAGGATTTCCGAGTGTGCACTAAACCACTATGCACAGTGTGAGACAGACTTAAGTTTGTACAGTGTGTGCCTAAGTCAGATGGAAGATCACTTTAATTTGCAGAGGAGGTAGGACTTACTAAGTAAATGTTTTTTATTTCTTTGTGCAATTATGGATTGAAACTTCAGTGTGGTAGTAGTGGTATGGTGGGGTCAGGGGTCCATAAAAATGAATTTAAAAAAAAATAATATATGCAGCAGTGTATTTATGATTATTTAACAATGCTGTAGAAATTCTATATTTAAGCCATGCAGAAATGTTTCCTTCTCAATATACAAATAATAGGTGCCCTTTTGGCAGATATGAGTTTTTTTTAAAAATTGTTTGAAATGAGACAGGTTAATTTAACACTGTTCAGTTTACACTACAGCTAACTTAATTTTAAACCTTAATCCTGCATTTAACCAGATCTAATGGTATGAGTACTGAGTACCACAGCTTATGGTTCCACCAAGACCATATAGAGTACAGCATTTTCAAAATCCATAAGTACAGATGACAGATGGGAACATTTGTACACATATTTGAAGTGGTGCGCTTGGTTGGGATAAATGGGGGGAAAAACAAACATATGTCAACCTTTCAAAAGTACTTTTCTTCATCTAGCCATCTACCCAGATCATTAATGTACAATTTTGAATTCACAGAATTATTTTTGTTTGCACATTTACAAATATGATTCTTTAAAAAGTGATCTCTTAATTTCTGCAATTGTTTTTTATCATGCATGTCACACACTGTTGATTTAGGGGGTGCAGAAATGTTACCTTTCTGTGAGTGTCTCTGTGGGTATATGTGTTTATGTCTTTGTGCTTTTGTTTGTGTCTCTATGAGTGTGTATGTATTTTTTTATGTGGGTCTCACTGTGGGGGTGGGTGTGTATGTCTTTGTGCATTTTCTGTAGATGTCTGTGAGGGTGTGTGCGTATGTCTTTGTGCTTTTTCTATGGGTGTCTCTGTGAGAGTGTGTGTATGTATGTCTTTGTGTATTTTCTATGGATACCTCTGTGAGGGTGGATGTGTATGTCTTTGTGTGTTTTCTGTGGATGTCTCTGTAAGGGTGGGTGTGTGTGAGAGTGTGTGTATGTCTTTGTGTGTTATCTGTGGATGTCTCAGTGAGGGTGTGTGTATGTATGTCTTTGTGTGTTTTATGTGGTTGTCGCTCTGTGTGTGTATGTCTTTGTGTGTTTTCTGTTGGTGTCTCTGTGTGTGTATGTCTTTGTGCATTTTCTGAGGCTGTCTCTGTCAGTATTTCCTTGGGTGTATGTGCTAGTTTGTGTTTGAGTTTGTGTGTGTGTCCACTGTCTGTTACTTTGTAGGACATTTTGACCTTACTACTGATTATTTGCATCTTTCTACAGACTTTGAGACTAATGATACCTATCTGGAAGTCACCATTCCACCATTTAACCTTTCAATTATTGTTTAGGCAGTTCAGGGCCCTTTCTTTCAGCCATTGCATGCTGTTGTCATCATTTAGTTGGCATCTTCCTTGACAAAAAGATAATCAGAACTCCATATTTTGTTTTATAAATCTCCTTTTTTGACAAAACTGTAGTCTACCTCATTACTTGTCAGGTCAATGTCAACAAGTGCTGAGTGTCTGTTTGGGTGTCTGTGTCTAAGTGTTTTTGTGTGTTTCTTTGCGTGTCTGCTAGAGTGTCTATATGGGAATCCTTATGTGTGAGTGTGTGTTTCAGTGTATGAGTGTGTCTGTGTGTTTCTGTGTTTGTGTGTTACTACCTTTACAACATTTCAAAGTTTGACTACACTTAAGAATAAAGTGCATATACGTTTTAGTCATTTGTTTAAAAATTGCACATGTCAAAGGTGGGGAGCCTGATCAATGGTTAAGTCAGGGACCCCAAAATTTCTAGTGGCGGTCCTGTTAACCCCTAATCTGCCGCCCCCAGTGTCGCCGCAACCTACATAAATTTATTAACCCCTAATCTGCCACCCCCAACATCGCCGCTACCTACATTACACTTATTAACCCCTAATCTGCCGCCCCCAACGTCGCCACCACCACCTACACTTATTAACCCTAATCTGCCGTCCCCAATGTCGCCGCCACCCACCTACACTTATTAACCCCTAATCTGCTGCCCCCAATGTCGCCACTACCTACCTACACTTATTAACCCCTAATCTGCCGCCCCCAATGTCGGCGCTACCTACCTACAATTATTAACCCCTAATCTGCCGCCCCCAATGTCGCTACCACTATACTAAAGTTATTAACCCCGAAACCTAACCCTAAGTCTAACCCTAACACCCCTAACTTTAGTATAATTAAAAGAAATCTAATTAAAAATTACTATCATTACCTAACTAATTCCTATTTAAAACTAAATACTTACCTATAAAATAAACCCTAAAGCTTGCTACAATATAACTAATAGTTACGTTGTATCTATCTTAGGTTTTATTTTTATTTCACAGCTAAGTTTGTATTTATTTTAACTAGGTAGACTAGTTAGTAAATAGTTATTAACTATTTACTAGCTACCTAGTTAAAATAAATACACATTTACCTGTATAATAAAACCTAACCTGAGTTACACTAACACCTAAATTACAAAAAATAAACACTAAATTACACAAAATAAAAAAGAAATTATCAAATATTTAAACTAATTACACCTAATCTAATAGCTCTATCAAAATAAAAAAGTCCCCCCAAAATAAAAAAGCCTGGCCTACAATAAACTACCAATGGCCCTTAAAAGGGCCTTTTGCGGGGCATTGCCCCAAAGAAATCAGCTCTTTTACCTGTAAAAAAAGATACAAACAACCACCCATCAGTAAAACCCATCACCCACACAACCAACCCCCCAAATAAAATCCTATCTAAAAAAGGGCATTTGGCTGGGCATTGCCCTTAAAAGGGCATTTAGCTCTTTTTCTGCCCAAACCCTAACCTAAAAATAAAACCCACCCGATAAACCCTTGAAAAAACCTAACATCCATCCTCAACGAAGCAGCAGAAGTCTTCATCCAAGCGGGCAGAAGTCCTCAACGAAGCCGGAGAAGTCTTCACCCAAGCGGGCCGAAGTCTTAATCCAATCCGGCAGAAGTCTTCATCCAGAAGGCATCTTCTATCTTAATCCATCAGGTGCGGAGCGGCTCCATCTTCAAGACATCCGGGACGGAGCATCCTCTTCTTTCCACGGCTAACAAAGAATGAAGGTTCCTTTAAGGGACATCATCCAAGATGGTGTCCCTTGAATTCTGAGTGGCTGATTGAATTCTATCAGCTAATCAGAATTAAAGGTGAAAAAATCCTATTGGCTGATGCAATCAGCCAATAGGATTGAGCTTCAATCCTATTGGCTGATCCAATCAGCCAATAGGATTGAGCTTGCATTCTTTTGGCCGATTGGAACAGAATTAAAGAAAGAATTAAACATAGAATTAAACAAAGGTTTAACTAGTTGCTTTTGAGACAAAATTGGCATAGTTTTAATAACCACTATCCAGTTTTTTAAAATAGTTTTCAAGTTGGGAATTACTAGCATTTTTAATCAAGGATTGCTCTATTTTGTTTTGGACAATCAATGTATATAAATATATAAAACTGGGAGCTTTATGTGATCTCCATGATCTTAAAATAAAATTATGGGCAATAAAAACCATAGTATTAATTAAACTATAATATAAGCGATGGCCCAAATATTTAATAAAAAAGAACACATTCAATGGAGTCATATCAAAATCTAGGTGTAACACTATATTTATCCAGTAACCAATTTTCGCCCAAAATTGGGCAATTTTTGGGCATGCCTAAAAGCAATGAAAAATGTTAGCATTACTGGCACTACACCTTGTACATAGATTAATTGCTTTATACCATCTAGACATTTTCTCTGGTGTAATATATACGTCAAATAATAATTTTAAATGTGCCTCCCGCCATGTTGTTAGAACCCATGAATTCTCCAGAACTTTAAATCTATCAAATATATCTTGTGTGGGCAGTTTATTGCCTCTTTTTTCTCTTTGTTTGGGAGGCATCCTTGGGGAGCTACCTTTAGCTTGTGATATATATCTTTCCATGGACCCAACCCTGAAGGGACGGTTAAAAATAAAGCAGCAAACAAGAAATCCACAAACCTTTAAAGATGCTATGAGCTCACCTCAGTCACAGAATTGGTTTAATGCTATGACAGAGGAAACGGATTAACTAAGAGAGAATGACACATTCCCTTTGACCATTTTACCAGAAGGTAAACGTTCAGTGGGGGGTCGATGGGTATATGCATTGTAAAACAATGTTGATGGCTCAAAAATATACAAAGCCAGCTATGTTGCTAAAGGTTATAGTCAAGTAAAAGGAATTGATTACACAAAGTTTTTTCTCTAACTGCAAATATTATATCAGTACGTATTTTTATGCAACTGTCAGCACAGTATGATTTACTTCTTCACCAGATGGATGTGAAAACAGCCTACTTACATGCCCCAATTGATTGTGAGATTTATGTGGAACAACAAGAAGGATTTGAGGTAAAGTGCAAACAAAACGAGAAACTAGTTTTAAAATTGAACAAGTCATTGTATGGTCTAAAACAATCAGGTAGAAATTGGAACAAGATGCTGCATGATTATTTTAATGAGAATGGGTTTGAACAAAATCCAGCAGACCACTGTGTATATGTCAAACAATTTGGACATGATAGAGTAATACAGTTAATATGGGTTGATTATTTAATTATCGGTGCCAATAAAGAAACAGTACTCAATGACGTGAAGAAAATGCTTACAGCAAAATTTAAGATGAAAGATCTTGGGAGGATCAGACATTTAAGTGATGGTTTGGTAAAGATGAATCAAAAGAGATACATATCAAAGATTCTGGAGAAGTTTGGAATGGCAGATTGTAAACCCAGATCGACACCATCTGAGCAAAAACTGGACCAAAATGATCACAACGATCCCGTAGATGCAAGAAAATATCGAGAGGTAGTAGGTAGCTTGCTGTAAGTTATGACCTGTACAAGGCCAGATTTAAGCTGGGTGATCAGTAAACTATCACAATACTTATCAGAGCCAACAGAACAATATCTAACCACAGCTAAGCATGTGATGAGGTACTTAAAGTCTACTATTGACTATGAGCTGTGCTACAAAAAAATGTAGTGAAAACTTGAAACACGAGGCATATGGTGATGCCAATTGGGCCTCTGATGTAAATGATAGAAGAAGTACAACTGGATACTGCGTTAGCCTAACCAAGAAAGGTCTACTGCTGTTTCCGGCGAGCCTGAAGGTTCGCTCGGAAAGAGGGGCATCAAGCTCCATTCAGAGCTTGATAATTCGGCCCCATAGAAGCAAGAAGTACCTGTGTGATTTTTCCTCCTTCTTTATATAAAATGACTTTATATATCCGGTTATCCTACCCTAATAATAACAGAATGGCAACAAATAGGCTTATATGAGTACCATAATAAAAAATAAAAAAGTACTTATCCACAGGCGCCCAACTATTGAAAGACAGTACATAATCCAGTAGAAAAGCAAACCAGTGCTGTAACATAACAGCAGAGGAAATTAAATAGGGGCCTTCCAACTTACCAACAAGAAAAGGTAAAGGACATGTCCCTGTGACACCTGCAGCCGGCTTGTGACTTACTCTTAACATGGTTTAATTGTACCACTGCCCAATACTCCGAACACATCCCTCTGTGAAACAGGAGCACTCAGCGATGAAAATTAGGCCTCAACTCAGTCTCAGACTAGTTTACATAGAGATGGGAGGGGTATAGGGCTCTTAGAGTTTGGGAATATTTGCCTCCTCCTAGTAGTCAGGAAAAGTAATTCCCAGGAGTAATGGATTGTGGACACTCACCACCTATATGAAAGACATTTTCTTTTAATTGCATACATAGGGGCCGATTTATCAAGGGCTAAATGGCCCCTGATGCCCCTGTTTCCGCGTGAGCCTTCAGGCTTGCCGGAAACAGCAGTTATGAAGCAGAGGTTTTAAGACTGCTGCTCCTTAACTGGTCTGCCTGCTCTGCGGCATGCAGACATCAATCCGCCTGATCATGTGTGATCGGGTTGATTTACACACCCTGCCAGAACTGCTTGTGCAATGCTAAATCCCGACAGCATATGCTGTCGGCATTCAGCGATGTCTGGCAGACATTATACGCTACAGCAGATCATGTCCACCAGACATTGAAAAATCGGCCCCTCTGTCTGAATTCTGAAAGTTTCATTTTGAGTTTTGTTTCTGTATAAACATAATTGGCTGGTTTACTAGTGGAGCACTAATTTATTGTGCGCCTGCAGACGGGCAAATTTGCCCGTTTGTGGGCACACAATAAAAAAACAGCCATTACAAGCAACCTAGCTGTAGCAATTAACACTTATAAAATAACCAGAGATCAAATCTCTGGTTAACTTTAAAAAATGTCCCCAAAGCACGTAAAAAAAAGAAAAGAAAAAAATGAAAAAGAAAACTGCACTGGGCAGTATTTTGGGGGTAAACTTGGCGGAAGTGAGGTGTTAGAAAAAAATGGTACTGAAAAGTGCCTTTACATTGCTGTCTATGGGAACTGTGTAAACCCAGTAAATATATATGTATGTAAGCATATACAAATATATTTACACTTTGCTGCCATCGCTGCACTACTTTTGTCCTGAGTTTAGAAATACCCAATGTTAACATGTTCTTTTTGCAAGTTATAGGGAAATAAATACATGAAGCACTTTGCTATTTCAAAACCACTTTTTTTCAAAATGAGCGCTAGTTACATTGGAACCCTGATATCTGTCAGGAATCCCTGAATATCCTTTAACATGTATATATATTTTTTTAGAAGACATCCCAAAGTATTGATCTAGGCCCATTTTGGTATATTTCATGCCACCATTTCACAGCCAAATGCGGTCAAATAAAAAAAAAAAGTTCACTTTTTCACAAACTTTAGGTTTCTCACAGAAATTATTTACAAACAACTTATGCAATTATGGCATAAATGGTTGTAAATGCTTCTCTGGGATCCCCTTTGTTCAGAAATAGCAGACTTATATGGCTTTGGCGTTGCTTTTTGGTAATTAGAAGGCTGCTAAATGCCACTGCGCACCACACATGTTTTATGCCCAGCAGTGAAAGGGTTAATTAGGGAGCATGTAGGGAGCTTGTAGAGTTAATTTTAGCTTAAGTGTAGTGTAGTAGACAACCCAAAGTATTGATCTAGGCCCATTTTGGTATATTTAATGCCACCATTTCACCGCCAAATGCGATCAAATAAAAAAAAATTGTTCACTTTATCACAAACTTTAGGTTTCTCACAGAAATTATTTACAAACAACTTATGCAATTATGGCATAAATGGTTGTAAATGCTTCTCTGGGATCCCCTTTGTTCAGAAATAGCAGACTTATATGGCTTTGGTGTTGCTTTTTGGTAATTAGAAGGCTGCTAAATGCCACTGCGCACCACACGTGTTTTATGCCCAGCAGTGAAGGGGTTAATTAGGGAGCATGTAGGGAGCTTGTAGAGTTAATTTTAGCTTAAGTGTAGTGTAGTAGACAACCCAAAGTATTGATCTAGGCCCATTTTGGTATATTTAATGCCACCATTTCACCGCCAAATGCGATCAAATTTAAAAAAAACTTAAATTTTTTTGCAATTTTAGGTTTCTCACTGAAATTATTTACAAACAGCTTGTGCAATTATGGCACAAATAGTTGTAAATGCTTCTCTGGGATCCCCTTTGTTCAGAAATAGCAGACATATATGACTTTGGCGTTGCTTTCTGGTAATTAGAAGGCCGCTAAATGCTGCTGCGCATCACACGTGTATTATGGCTAGCAGTGAAGGGGTTAATTAGGTAGTTTGTAGGGAGCTTGCAGGGTTAATTTTAGCTTTAGTGTAGAGATCAGCCTCCCACCTGACACATCAGACCCCCTGATCCCTCCCAAACAGCTCCCTTCCCTCCCCCACCCCACAATTGTCCCCGCCATTTTAAGTACTGGCAGAAAGTCTGCCAGTACTAAAATAAAAGGTTTTTACCTTTTTTTTTAAATTTTTTTAGCATATTTACATATGCTGTGGTGTAGCATCCCCCCTTAGCCCCCAACCTCCCTGATCCCCCCCAAAACAGCTCTCTAACCCTCCCCGTCTGCCTTATTGGCAGCCATCTTGGGTACTGGCAGCTGTCTGCTATTATTTCACAGTCAAAAAGTGTTGTTTTTTTTAAATGTACACTACTGTTACACCAGATATGAGTGGTGGCACTGGGCAAGTGGGCACAGTATTCGCTGTGAGTCTGACACACACGCTGGCAGGCAGGCAACTGCAATTAGATTACACAGGAAAAAAAATAAAAAAGCAGACTGATGTTCTAGCCCTAAAAAGGGCTTTTTGGGGTGTTGTCCTTACAGCAGAGATCAGATGAGTCGTTCAGGACTGTAGTGGACACTAAATACACTAGCCTAGCTATCTATTTCCCTATTAAATCAGCAGCAGCTACACTGTCCCTCCTCTCACTAAGAATGCAGCTTCCGAATGAATCTAAAATGGATGCTGTCCAGGAGGTGGGAGGGTCTGGGAGGGAGGGTCTGCTGCTGATTGGCTGGAATGTGCCTGCTGACTGTGAGGTACAGGGTCAAAGTTTACTCAATGATGACGATTAGGGGGCGGACCGAACAACGCATATGTTCGCCCGCCACGGCGAACGCGAACATGCTATGTTCGCCGGAAACTATTCGCCAGCGAACTATTCGCAACATCACTAACCAGCACTCATTGACTAAAATAATTGTAAAAAGCACTGAGGTAAGGGACAGCCTCAAGGGACTTAGATACAGCTAATCACAGAGGTAAAACGTTTATTAATATAACAGTGTTGGTTATGCAGAACTTGGGAATGGGTAAGAAATGAATTTTCTATCTTTTTAAACAATAACAATGTTTAATTAGACTGTCCTCTTAACAGAAATCATTGCAATATGTATTACTCATCATTTTTAAAGGATTTTAACTTTTACATTTTGTTATTTTAACTAAATTTGGGCATTGTCCATTACTTCCTGTTGCAGCCCTACTGGAGCCTGAGGCCTCTGAAGAAAGGAATTTATAGCTTGATGTCATAAAACTTCTAGAGTAACTTGAATTGGCTTAGTTATTCACATAATGCTAGAGAAACATTAGGGGGCCAAATTATCAAGCTCCTCCATAACTTGTCCGCGGACAGAAATCAACCCGATCGAATACAATCGGGTCGATTGACACCCCCTGCTAGCGGCCGATTGGCCGCGAATCTGCAGGGGGGCGGTATTGCACAATCAGTTCTGGTGAACCGTGTTTGAGCCGCGGCCATGCTGCTTTCCGCTGTGGTGCACTGTGCACACTTACTCATTGCTGTATATGTTGCCCGCTCCGCTACTATAATGCTGGGGGTAGTTCCGCCTCCACCGTATTTGCTGGCTTGGGGCTCCTTGAGGGTGAGGTCTTGAGCGCCTTGCTACCTACCTGAATGACTTTACCGGTGGGGAGAGATGACTGTTCTGTGGTGCTCTTCTTCTTCCAGAACTACACCAACACCGGGGTGCAGCCTGTCAGGCCAAGGTCACTGTGATGATGGGGTAAGTCCAAAAATAATGATATAGCTGCACCACCAACTGTATTAAAACATCATGATTTTATTGTGCCACTTAAAACAGACAACGTTTCGGACCGATGTTAGTTTCCCCCTGTTCTGATATATATATAGTGTGTGTGTGTATATGTATATATATATATATATATATATATATATATATATATATATATATATATATATATACACTTACAAATCGAAGGGACCGCGATGGGGTCAAACATGGCACCATCGTTGGCCAACCTGTTTATGGCGGACTATGAGTCCATACAAATGAAGGTGTACCAAATGGATGCCATTCTATACTATTGTCGTTACATAGACAACGTCTTTCTGATATGGCGGGATGGCGAACAGGCCCTGAACGACTGGATCCTTACCTTAAACGGGATGGATAGTACCATTAAATTCCAACATTCGGCCAACAGTGTCACAGTTGATTTTCTGGATGTCAGAGTGTTTAAAACATCTAATAAGCTGGGTACCACGTTGTTCCGGAAGAAAACAGACCGTAACACACTACTACATGCCAGAAGTTGCCACCAGCCTGCACTCATACGGAACATTCCTAAAGCACAATACCAAAGGGTGATAAGGAACAACACAAATACAGATCTGATGCAGACTCAGTTGTCAGAAATGACACAAAGATTCCTTCAACGCGGATATAACAAAAAGAATTTGGAGCAACAACGTGAATCGGCTCTCCTAGCCCAACAAGAACAAAGCACCAAAAGTATTACACCAAATTGCCAACTCACGTTTGTGACCACGTATAACCCAGACCAACACCAGATTGCCAAAGCAATAAAGGAAGAATGGAAGATTCTCCAGAGTGACCCCACATTACCATTCACTGAATGGGCAGCACCACGATTGGCATATCGCAGGGGTAGGAGTCTTAGAGATCTACTAGTAAAGACTGATATCCCTTTAAAAAATGAGAAACAAACCTGGCTGAAGAGAAAAATTGGATGCTATAAATGCATTAGTTGTGTAACCTGTAACAGCATGCATACTGGCACGACATTTCAACATCCTGATTGTTGCAAGAGGTATCAGATCAAATACTTCCTGACATGCACAACCCAATTCATCGTATATTTACTTAATTGCCCATGTGGGAAATTCTATACCGGCAAGACAACTGATGACGCCAGAGTAAGGATGGCGAATCACCGCTCAAGTATCAGATCGGCAATCAACACGGGAAAGGCAGAACATCCGGTGGCCCGCCATTTCTTGGAAGCAGGACATACTGTGAGCGACTTACGCTTCAGAATTATCGATCACGTGCCAGTCCTACGAAGAGGAGGGAACCGAGCCAAGATACTGCTGAGAAAAGAAGCACGCTGGATTCATGAATTGTGCACACTGGCCCCGAGAGGTCTAAATATACAGACGGGGTGGCAGAACTTTCTATAATTGATACGAGATGTGAGAGTCCACTGACCCATTGATTCTATGCCCATGAGGGCTAATGAGAGTCTACTTCCCACTCTTGAGTTACTTTTCCTTTTTGGAGTTGAAATTACTTCACCTAGTTGTACCAAGTATGGTGTACCATGATTTCCATTCGTTAGATATTTAATTTTGAATATAGAAATATATGAGGTGTGCTATGTTTTTATTTGTTTTTAATCTTACTTTATTGCACTTGTCACATGTCCATATTTTGGTAATGTCTGTGACTGGTATGCTTTCTATACATGCTCAATTATTTGATAGTGATTTTTTGTTGTCAATGTATGGCGGTTTGTGTCTATGACTTTGGATGCCTGGAAGTGACTGGCATTTTATTCTACATGTCGCGTTTGGGTTAGTTTAATTATTAATATGTGTATACTCTGGCCAATATGGTTGGACTCAAAGTGTTAGTGCACAGTTTTATTTTTATTTTTATTTTATTTTCACTATGTGGGACATGGTCTTTTGCACTTTTTGAGATGAAGCCCCCTGATGGGGGGTAGGTTAAACCTTGTCGACCCTATAGAGGGTATTCTATTTGGGTAGATATTTTGGATATTTAGGTGGGTAATAGGTCCTCTTATACCACATGATGGACTGGAATTATTATTTTTGTCATTTTATTTATTTTCCTTATTTATTTTTCTATTTTATATTATTGTTCTTGAGGTATGAGGTTTTATAATGGGGTAATTGTGCAACATTATTTGGCAGATGACTGACTGGATTATGCCACATGTTGTTTCTGTTTGGTTCCTTTGAAAATTAGAATTTTTGATATTGGTATGGGTTGTTGTTTCTTTTTTTTTTTTTTTTTTTTTTTTCCTTGTTGTGGATTAAAATAATAGATGGTTGTTCAGGTTGGGAAAGATATTATACACTATTTGATAGGCTTGCGGGATCTGAACACATGTATGTTATAAGCATACAACGTATACAGTTCTTTTTGCCCCTCTTTTTCCCGAGATTAACTTAGCCATCCGCTTTGAGAGTGACTCATGGTGCCACATCATGTACTGAATTGGCACTGTAGACAGCCAACATTGGGGTTGACATTGGCTACCGTAATGACCGCGGAGGCTAGTGAGGATGATGGCGGTTGTGGATGTCAGCTATGCCATCGTGATGTTGTGTGTGTAACGTTTTGTTGGCACTTTACGCGGCCAAATTCGGGGTTTGAGTTCTGTATTCGGGTTACCATAGCAACCGCCACATTAGGCATTGGTGATCGCAGCGTTTTATTCGAACTGTGAATTGTGCCTTTTTGATGTCATGTGATTAGTGTGGTATAAGGACTTGGAGCGCTGACATTTAGAGGTGTGTAGGGTCATTGAATATGGCCTGTTACGTAGCAGGGGGACCTGTTTACTGTGGGAACTATGACAACCATCAGAGCAGCGGTTCCGGCATCGCTCATGATAGTGAGTCTACTAGGTCACATGCAGCCAATCAGCTCAGGTGTTTACATGTTGTACTCTCGCAGTTGGCTTGCGGTGTTTTGAAAGGCGTGGGCTTGTGAGACGTATCGGCTGAGCCTATCACATAACAGGGGTGTGTGATCTCCGCCTATCAGATGTTGTTTTCCTTTCTATCAGTATTAGTGAACCACGGACAATATTGAGCATGTATATGATCGGATACGGTTTATGACAAATTAACACCACACACACACAGAGATAATATTATATATACACAGGCATGAATCTATGTACACTTTTCACTAAGTTAATGTGTATTTGAGTCTTAAACACTAGGATCAATGCCGGTTTTGCACACGGCTCATTTTCCTTTGCACATGGCACATTTTGATTGGTAGGACACTATGGGGAGTGGTTTAGGGGCCTTTAAATGTTTGCTTTTTTCACCTGTTGTTTGTCAGAAGAAGGGACGCTGTTGGTCCCGAAACGTCACAATAAAGGATATTTTATTTGATACTGCTGTCCATAGTCCAGTGAGTGCTTTCATCTCCTCATTTTCTAAATACCTGGCTATAGCACCCTGGCAAGTTGCGGTCTGTTGGTGAGAGTGCATATACCACTAACAAACTTCTACCTATTTCAGTTCTTTTGACAGACTTGCATTTAAGTCAATCAGTGCTTACTCCTAGGTCACTTCACGTGCATGAGCTCAATGTTATTTATATGAAACACATGAACTAATGCCCTCTAGTGTTCAAAATGCATTCAGAATGGAGGCAGTCTTCAAGGTCTAAGAAATTAGCATATGAACCTCCTAGCTTTAGCTTTCAACTAAGAATACCAAGAGAACAAAGCAAAATTGGTCATAAAAGTAAATTGGGAAGTTGCTTAAAATTACATTCCCTATTTAAATCATAAAAGTTTTTTTTTTACTTGACTGTCCCTTTAAGTAAAGTTCCAAAAAGGTTTGCTCCCTTATCTTGCTGCATACAGGGCTACAATGAAAAATTCTAAGTGCTCGTTTTGCAAGAAAACAAATAGTTTATTTGCTGTTTTTTTACATAATCTGTTTCTTTTAATGTTTACTCTGATTTAAGATATTTGTTTGTATAGTATTAGAGAACTTTTTAATATACCTGTAATATTTTTAAAACAATTTATCAGCATTTTGACTGCAATTCATTTTTAGCAGCAAAACTTCAGACTGCAGACAACAATCTAATCACTGACATAAAATTTGTATAAAATATTCTGTTTTGCAGTTGTCATCAATTAAAGTCAAATAGTGAAAGATATGTAATAGGGTTATCCTTGAGAAGTCAGCAGGGTGTTTTTTATGTTCTGAGAAGTAGTAATTTCTTAATTTTCAGACCTAATTACACAAAAAGGGGCAAAATAATTGATGAAAATATATTGCAAAGTTGTATTCTACCTATCTGCAGCAATTTATTCCCTACAAAAATGCGCTATTCCGTAACTATTTTCTTTTGGAGGTATTGCTGCTTTATTAGAATGGAATTCCTTTGGATTACAACCTTTTAAAATTAGGACTATATACTTATGTTTGCACAGAACTTACACTTAGGGATGGACAAACGTGTTTATATCCTAATTCGAATGTTAGAACAAATTTTATTATAGAAATTTTATTCACATAAGAATGTTGATAAGAATGAATATTCTACAAAATTCTATAATCGAATGCTATTTACAGTTTTCGAATGTCACTTTCTATTTCGAATGTAACATTTGATTTATCAAATGCTATGCAGAGGTTCAATAGTTCATGTGGTAGCGAATTTAGTAAATTGATACATAATAGATACAAATATATAAATTTGAATGTCTCTATTTCAAATATTGCATAATTTGAATATTACATTTAAAGAAAGCATTAGAAATACTATTACAAATATATAAATTAAATAAATTTTAAGTTGAACATTGCATAAATCGAATCGAATTATTAGAAAAATTTAAATAGAATATTACATTGAAAAAAATCATTAGAAATACTATTACATTAAATGAATGTTAGAATGTTGTAAGAACATTCGAAATTCAAAACTAACGAACAAATGTGTTAAAATTTGTTTCATTTTTCGAATGTTGCAAAATATTCGGCAATCCCTACTTACACTAAAATGCTTTTAATTCTTTTTTAGTGTATTTCACTGTCTTATTTTTGTATTTTTTTTAATACATTAATATTTACTATGGTTTACAAATGAGCAGTAGATATTTTTCGGACAAATTTCTAACGTTCTTTCTATTTCCCTACCCCTGAATAGTGATGTCGCAAACTTAAAAATTTCGGTTCGCGAACGGTGGACTCGAACTTCCGGTATTGACTTCAATAGGCAGGCGAACTTTAAAACCTACAAGGACTCTTTCTGGCCAAAGTTGTTTCAAGGGGACTAACACCTGGACTGTGGCTTGCTGGAGGGGGATCCCTGGCAAAACTCCCATGGAAAATTACATAGTTTATGCAGAGTCTGCTTTTAACCCATAAAGGGCCTAAATCACCTAACATTCCCAAATTGTTTGCAATAACGTGCTTTAAAACATCAGTTATGATGTCGTATCTATCAGGTAGTGTAAGGGTTACGGCCGCTTCACAGTGACAGAGCAAACTCCAAGTGTAACGCACCGCAATCAACCGCTAACAGTCCACTTGCACAACAACAAGATAGATAGATTTGATAGATAGATACATAGATTACATAGCTCAATCGATGCAATATACATATGATCGATACACTGTACATAGATCAATACAGGGAGTGCAGAATTATTAGGCAAATGAGTATTTTGACCACATCATCCTCTTTATGCATGTTGTCTTACTCCAAGCTGTATAGGCTCGAAAGCCTACTACCAATTAAGCATATTAGGTGATGTGCATCTCTGTAATGAGAAGTGGTGTGGTCTAATGACATCAACACCCTATATCAGGTGTGCATAATTATTAGGCAACTTCCTTTCCTTTGGCAAAATGGGTCAAAAGAAGGACTTGACAGGCTCAGAAAAGTAAAAAATAGTGAGATATCTTGCAGAGGGATGCAGCACTCTTAAAATTGCAAAGCTTCTGAAGCGTGATCATCGAACAATCAAGCGTTTCATTCAAAATAGTCAACAGGGTCGCAAGAAGCGTGTGGAAAAACCAAGGCGCAAAATAACTGCCCATGAACTGAGAAAAGTCAAGCGTGCAGCTGCCAAGATGCCACTTGCCACCAGTTTGGCCATATTTCAGAGCTGCAACATCACTGGAGTGCCCAAAAGCACAAGGTGTGCAATACTCAGAGACATGGCCAAGGTAAGAAAGGCTGAAAGACGACCACCACTGAACAAGACACACAAGCTGAAACGTCAAGACTGGGCCAAGAAATATCTCAAGACTGATTTTTCTAAGGTTTTATGGACTGATGAAATGAGAGTGAGTCTTGATGGGCCAGATGGATGGGCCTGTGGCTGGATTGGTAAAGGGCAGAGAGCTCCAGTCCAACTCAGACGCCAGCAAGGTGGAGGTGGAGTACTGGTTTGGGCTGGTATCATCAAAGATGAGCTTGTGGGGCCTTTTCGGGTTGAGGATGGAGTCAAGTTCAACTCCCAGTCCTACTGCCAGTTTCTGGAAGACACCTTCTTCAAGCAGTGGTACAGGAAGAAGTCTGCATCCTTCAAGAAAAACATGATTTTCATGCAGGACAATACCTCCATCACACGCGTCCAAGTACTCCACAGCGTGGCTGGCAAGAAAGGGTATAAAAGAAGAAAATCTAATGACATGGCCTCCTTGTTCACCTGATCTGAACCCCATTGAGAACCTGTGGTCCATCATCAAATGTGAGATTTACAAGGAGGGAAAACAGTACACCTCTCTGAACAGTGTCTGGGAGGCTGTGGTTGCTGCTGCACGCAATGTTGATGGTGAACAGATCAATACACTGACAGAATCCATGGATGGCAGGCTTTTGAGTGTCCTTGCAAAGAAATGTGGCTATATTGGTCACTGATTTGTTTTTGTTTTGTTTTTGAATGTCAGAAATGTATATTTGTGAATGTTGAGATGTTATATGGGTTTCACTGGTAAAAATAAATAATTGAAATGGGTATATATTTGTTTTTTGTTAAGTTGCCTAATAATTATGCACAGTAATAGTCACCTGCACACACAGATATCCCCCTAAAATAGCTATAACTAAAAACAAACTAAAAACTACTTCCAAAACTATTCAGCTTTGATATTAATGAGTTTTTTTGGTTCATTGAGAACATGGTTGTTGTTCAATAATAAAATTAATCCTAAAAAATACAACTTGTCTAATAATTCTGCACTCCCTGTACATGCAATATACATTTGATAGATACGAATTACATCGATCAATAGATGCAATATACATTTGATAGATACGAATGTTATCGAATCAAAGATGCAATATACATTTGATAGATACGAATGACATCAACCAAAATATGTAATATACATTTTATAGATACGAATTACATCGATCAATAGATGCAATCTACATTTGATCAATACGTTTGATAGTTCGATCGATTTGATAGATAAATAAATCGATTTGAAATATATATAATAAGACATGCGGTCTGTGACCCGTGGGTGTGTTAAGTAGTACTATTCTTAACATTTTACTACAACCTGTTACTCCCCCTATCGGGGGAGGTCTATATGGCCTTCATTTTTGGAACTGGGAGATGGAAGAAGATGATTGGTCTGTCCTCCTACTTCAAATTTGTCAAAAACACAAGTGGCTGTCTCAAAACAGTCCGGACAGAAGATAGATTGATAGATAGGATAGATAGATATACATAGATTGATAGTTAGATAGAATAGATAGAAGAGAAATAGATAGATTTGTTAGATATATAATTACCCTGATAAAGTATAATAATTAAACATGCGGTCTTGGACCCATGGTAACTAGGTTGTGTTAAGTAGTACTTTTCTTAGCACTTTCAGCCCTGTAACTCCCCCTATTGGTGGAGGTCTATATGGCGGTTATGATTACCCTGACAAAGTATAACAACAAGACACGCGGTCTGGGACCCATGGTACTTTTGTTGTGTTAAGTAAAACTTTTCTTATCACTTGAATCCCTCTTACCCCCCCCTTTTGTTGGAGCTCTATATGGCCTGCATGATTAGCCTGACAAAGTATAATAAGAAAACATCTGGTCTGGGACCCATGGTAACTAGGTTGTGTTTAAGTAGTACTATTCTTAGAACTGTAATCCCTGTTACTCCTCCTATCAAGGGAGGTCTATATGGCCTGCATGATTACCCTGACAAAGTATAACAACAAGACACACGGTGTTGGACCCATGGTAACTAGCTTGTGTTAATTAGTACTTTTCTTAGCACTTTAATCCCTGTTACCCCCCCTATCGGGGGAGGTCTATATGGCCTGCCTGATTACCCTGAAAAAATATAATAATAAGACATGCGGTCTGGGACCCATGTTAACTCGGTTATGTTTTAAGTAGTACCATTCTTAGCACTTTAATCTCTGTAACTCCCCCTATTTGCGGAGGTCTATACGGCCTGGATGATTACCCATACAAAATATAATAATAAGACATCTGCTCTGGGTCTTGGACCCATGTTAACTATGTTGTGTTAAGTAGTAATGTCCTTAGAATTTTAATACCTGTTAGGGGAGGTCTATATGGCCTGCATGATTACCCTTACAAAATATAATAACAAAACATGCGGTTGGGACCCATGGTAACTAGGTTGTGTTAAGTATTACTCTTCTTAGAATTTTAATACCTGTTACTCACCCTATCATGGGAGGTCTATACGGCCTGCATGATTACCCATACAAAATATAATAATAAGACATCTGCTCTGGGTCTGTGACCCATGGTAACTAGGTTGTGTTAAGTAGTACTGTTCTTAGCATTTTAATACCTGTTACACCCTGTCGGGGGAGGTCTATATGGCCTGCATGATTACCCTGACAAAGTATAACAACAAGACACGCAGTGTGGGACCCATGGTAACTAGCTTGTGTTAATTAGTACTGTTCTTAGCATTTTAATACCTGTTACTCACCCTATCGGGGGAGGTCTATATGGCCTGCATGATTACCCTTACAAAATAGAATAACAAGACATGCGGTCTGGCACCCATGGTAACTAGGTTGTGCAAAGTAGTACTCTTCTTAGCATTTTAATACCTGTTACTCACCCTATCGGGGGAGGTCTATATGGCCTGCATGATTAACTTAAAAAAATATAATAATAAGACATATGCTATGGGACCCATGGTAACTTTGTGTTAAGTAGTACTGTTCATAGCATTTCAATACCTGTTACTCACCCTATTGGGGGAGGTCTATATGGCCTGCATGATTACCCTTACAAAATATAATAACAAAACATATGCTCTGGGACCCATGGTAACTAGGTTGTGTTAAGTAGTACTGTTCTTAGCAGTTTAATACCTGTTACAACACCGAATGGTGGCAGGTCTATCTGGCCTTCATGATTAGCCGCACCCAAACCCAAAAAAAAGCCAAGCGGTCTTGGACTAACACCCATGGCTAACTCGGTTGTTTCAATTAGTACTATTCTTAGCACTTTCATCTCATCCCTGTTACTTCCAGGACTCTCGGTGGTGGTCTACATGCCCATCATGATTAGCCTAACCAAATACTACAATCCAACCTTGTCTCAGTCTTCATAAGGCCCTTCATTGGCTGTATTTTGGTAGTACTGTTCTTATTAGTGTAATACCTGATACAACACCGAATGGTGGCAGCTCTATATGGCCTGCATGATTAGCCGCACCCAAAGCCAAAAAAAAGCCAAGTGGTCTTGGACTAACACCCATGGCTAACTCGGTTGTTTCTAGTTGTACTATTCTTTGCCCTTTCATCTCATCCCTGTTACCTTCAGGCCTCTCGGGGGTGGTCTACATGGCCATCATGATTAGCCTAACAAAATACTACAATCCAACCTTGGCTCAGTCTTCATAGGCCCTTCATTGGCTGTATTTTGGTAGTACTGTTCTTATTAGTTTAATACCTGATACAACACCGAATGGTGGCAGCTCTATATGGCCTGCATGATTAGCCGCACCCAACCCAAAAAAAAAGCCAAGCGGTCTTGGATTAACATCCATGGCTAACTCTGTTGTTTTAAGTAGTACTATTCTTAGCACTTTCATCTCATCCCTGTTACTTCCAGGACTCTCGGTGGTGGTCTACATGCCCATCATGATTAGCCTAACCAAATACTACAATCCAACCTGTCTCAGTCTTCATAAGGCCCTTCATTGGCTGTATTTTGGTAGTACTGTTCTTATTAGTTTAATACCTGATACAACACCGAATGGTGGCAGCTCTATATGGCCTGCATGATTAGCCGCACCCAAAGCCAAAAAAAAGCCAAGTGGTCTTGGACTAACACCCATGGCTAACTCGGTTGTTTCTAGTTGTACTATTCTTTGCCCTTTCATCTCATCCCTGTTACTTCCAGGCCTCTCGGTGGTGGTCTACATGCCCATCATGATTATCCTAACAAAGTACAACAATAAAACCTTTGCTCTTGAAAGCCTGTTAATTGGCTTTATTTTGGTAGTTCTGTTCTTATTAGTTTAATACCTGATACAACACCGAATAGTGGCAGCTCTATATGGCCTGCATGATTAGCCACACCCAAACCAAAAAAAAGCCAAGCGGTCTTGGATTAACACCCATGGCTAACTTGGTTGTTTCAAGTAGTACTATTCTTAGCACTTTCATCTCATCCCTGTTACTTCCAGGACTCTCGGTGGTGGTCTACATGGCCATCATGATTAGCCTAACCAAATACTACAATCCAACCTTGGCTCAGTCTTCATAAGGCCCTTCATTGGCTGTATTTTGGTAGTTCTGTTCTTATTAGTTTAATACCTGATACAACACTGAATGGTGGCAGCTCTATATGGCCTGCATGATTAGCCGCACCCAAACCAAAAAAAAAAGCCAAGCGGTCTTGGATTAACACCCATGGCTAACTCGGTTGTTTCAAGTAGTAATATTCTTAGCACTTTCATCTTATCCCTGTTACTTCCAGGACTCTCGGTGGTGGTCTACATGGCCATCATGATTAGCCTAACCAAATACTACAATCCAACCTTGGCTCAGTCTTCATAAGGCCCTTCATTGGCTGTATTTTGGTAGTACTGTTCTTATTAGTTTAATACCTGATACAACACCGAATGGTGGCAGCTCTATATGGCCTGCATGATTAGCCGCACCCAAAGCCAAAAAAAAGCCAAGCGGTCTTAGACTAACACCCATGGCTAACTCGGTTGTTTCAAGTAGTACTATTCTTAGCACTTTTATCTCATCCCTGTTACTTCCAGGACTCTCGGTGGTGGTCTACATGGCCATCATGATTAGCCTAACCAAATACTACAATTCTACCTTGGCTCAGTCTTCATAAGGCCCTTCATTGGCTGTATTTTGGTAGTACTCTTCTTATTAGTTTAATACCTGATACAACATCGAATGGTGGCAGCTCTATATGGCCTGCATGATTAGCCGCACCCAAACCAAAAAAAAGCCAAGCGGTCTTGGATTAACACCCATGGCTAACTCGGTTGTTTCAAGTAGTACTATTCTTAGCACTTTCATCTCATTCCTGTTACTTCCAGGCCTCTCGGTGGTGGTCTACATGGCCATCATGATTAGCCTAACCAAATACTACAATCCAACCTTGACTCAGTCTTCATAAGGCCCTTCATTGGCTGTATTTTGGTAGTTCTGTTCTTATTAGTTTAATACCTGATACAACACCGAATGGTGGCAGCTCTATATGGCCTGCATGATTAGCCGCACTCAAACAAAAAAAAAGCCAAGCGGTCTTGGATTAACAGCCATGGCTAACTCTGTTGTTTCAAGTAGTACTATTCTTAGCACTTTCATCTCATCCCTGTTACTTCCAGGACTCTCGGTGGTGGTCTACATGGCCATCATGATTAGCCTAACCAAATACTACAATCCAACCTTGGCTCAGTCTTCATAAGGCCCTTCATTGGCTGTATTTTGGTAGTACTGTTCTTATTAGTTTAATACCTGATACAACACAGAATGGTGGCAACTCTATATGGCCTGCATGATTAGCCGCACCCAAAGCCAAAAAAAAGCCAAGCAGTCTTGCACTAACACCCATGGCTAACTCTGTTGTTTCAATAGTTGTACGATTCTTAGCACTTTCATCTCATCCCTTACTTCCATGCCTCTCGGGGGTGGTCTACATGGCCATTGTGATTACCCTCACCAAAATATAACAACAATACGTGCATGCAGGGAACCATGGTAAGGTTACTTCCTTTTGGAAAATCAAGTATAACAGTTGCAGGCAGAGGTTCTGACCCTGCATTATGGCTGCACCTCTCCCTAAAAGAGGCATGCTTTACAGAGTCTGTGGGCATGTATGCAAAGAGCTGGCCTGCCTAAAAGGAGCAGCAAGGCAGTACAGGTCGTTCTCCTTCAGCCATTTTATACGCTGTCCCACGGCCACGACCCTCAACAGCCACAACAGAATGAAACACCACATATGCCATCCTTTTGAACAATAGAGTACAGGTATGGCATTGATTTTAGTTACACAAAGATATTTATTATGAACCGTGAAATTGAAAACAAAAACATGATTGGACACCCAGTACAGTACAGGTCGTTCTCCTTCGGCCTTTTTAGAAGAGTGTCCTGGACCCTCAACAAAAACAACAGCAGGAAAGAGGACATATGGCATCCTTTTGAACAATAGAGTACAGGTAAAGCATTGTTTTTAGAAACCCGGAGATAATTTTTAGGAAACGTGAAATAAAAAAAAACATTGGACAGGACACCCAGTACACTTCTTTATCCTTAGGCCTTTTTATAAGAGGGTCCCGGACCCTCAACAAAAACAGCAGCAGGAAAGAGGACATATGGCATCCTTTTGAACAATAGATTACAGGAAAGGCATTGATTTTAGAAACCCAGAGATAATTTGTTGCAACCTGGAAATAGAAAAAAACATTGAACAGGACACCCACTACACTTCTTTATCCTTAGGCCTTTTTATAAGAGGCTCCAGGACCCTCAACAAAAACAGCAGCAGGAAAGAGGACATATAGCATCCTTTTGAACAATAGATTACAGGAAAGGCATTGATATTAGAAACCCAGAGATAATTTGTTGCAACCGGGAAATAGAAAAAAACATTGATTGGACACCCAGTACACTTCTTTATCATTATGCCTTTTACACTTCTTTATCCTTCGGCCTTTTTATAAGAGGGTCCAGGACCCTCAACAAAAACAGCAGCAGGAAAGAGGACATATGGCATCCATTTGAACAATAGAGTACAGGTAAAGCATTGATTTTAGAAACCGGAGATAATTTTTAGGAAACGTGAAATAGAAAAAAACATTGGACAGGACACCCAGTACACTTCTTTATCCTTAGGCCTTTTTATAAGAGGCTCCAGGACCCTCAACAAAAACAGCAGCAGGAAAGAGGACATATGGCATCCTTTTGAACAATCAATTACAGGTAAGGCATTGATTTTAGAAACCCTGAGATAATTTGTTGCAACCGGGAAATAGAAAAAAACATTGATTGGACACCCAGTACACTTCTTTATTCTTTGGCCTTTTACACTTCTTTATCCTTCGGCCTTTTTATAAGAGGGTCCAGGACCCTCAACAAAAACAGCAGCAGGAAAGAGGACATATGGCATCCTTTTGAACAATAGAGTACAGTTAAAGCATTGATTTTAGAAACCCGGAGATAATTTTTAGGAAACGTGAAATAGAAAAAAACATTGATTGGATACCCAGTACACTTCTTTCTCCTTAGGCCTTTTTATAAGAGGCTCCAGGACCCTCAACAAAAACACCAGCAGGAAAGAGGACATATGGCATCCTTTTGAACAATAGAGTACAGTTAAAGCATTGATTTTAGAAACCCGGAGATAATTTGTTGCAACCGGGAATTTGAATCAAAAAAATTATTCGATGGACACCCAGTACACTTCTTTCTCCTTAGGCCTTTTTATAAGAGGGTCCAGGACCCTCAAACAAAACACCAGCAGGAAAGAGGACATATGGCATCCTTTTGAACAATAGAGTACAGTTAAAGCATTGATTTTAGAAACCCGGAGATAATTTGTTGCAACCGGGAATTTGAATAAAAAAAAATGATTCGATGGACACCCAGTACACTTCTTTCTCCTTAGGCCTTTTTATAAGAAGGTCCAGGACCCTCAAACAAAACACCAGCAGGAAAGAGGACATATGGCATCCTTTTGAACAATAGAGTACAGTTAAAGCATTGATTTTAGAAACCCGGAGATAATTTGTTGCAACCGGGAATTTGAATCAAAAAAATGATTCGATGGACACCCAGTACATTTCTTTCTCCTTAGGCCTTTTTATAAGAGGGTCCAGGACCCTCAAACAAAACACCAGCAGGAAAGAGGACATATGGCATCCTTTTGAACAATAGAGTACAGGTACAGCATTGATTTTAGAAACCCAGAGATAATTTTTGGCAAATGGGAGATAGAAAAAAACATTGATTGGACACCCAGTACACTTCTTTCTCCTTAGGCCTTTTTATAAGAGGGTCCAGGACCCTCAAACAAAACACCAACAGGAAAGAGGACATATGGCATCCTTTCGAACAATAGAGTACAGTTAAAGCATTGATTTTAGAAACCCGGAGATAATTTGTTACAACCGGGAATTTGAATAAAAAAAATGATTGGATGGACACCCAGTACACTTCTTTCTCCTTCAGCCTTTTCATAACAGGGTCCAGGACCCTCAACAGAAACAACAGCAGGAAAGAGGACATATGGAATCCTTTTGAACAATAGAGTACAGGTAAAGCATTGATTTTAGAAACCCAGAGATAATTTGTTGCAATCGGGAAATTGAACCCAAAAAATGATTGGACACCCAGGACACTTCTTTCTACTTCAGCCTTTTTATAAGAGAGTCCAGGACCCTCATATGAAACAACAGCAGTAAAGAGGACATATGGCATCCTTTTGAACAATAGAGTACAGGTACAGCATTGATTTTAGAAACCCAGAGATAATTGTTTGGAAACGTGAAATTGCCCAAAAAAACATGCTTGGACACCCAGTACAGGTCGTTCTCCTTCAGCCTTTTTATAAGAGGGTCCAGCACCCTCAACAGAAACAACTGCAGCAAACACCACATATGCCATCCTTTTGCACAATCGAGTACAGGTATGGCATCCATTTTAGAAACCCGGAGATCATTGAGAGGAACCGGGAACATTTTTCAAAAAATGTGCTGGGGCACCCATTACAGGTCGTTCTCCTTCAGCCTTTTTATACCATGGGCCACGACCCGCAACAGGCACAACAGCATGAAACACCACATATGCCACCCTTTTGCACAATAGAGTACAGGTATGGCATAGATGGAACCCGGAGATAATTTAGAGCAACCAAGAGACGGATAAAGATGCTTGGTCGGTCCTCCTTCACATTTGGGGCACTGCGCGTGCAATTTAATGGTCCACCAGATATGAGTGGTGTGTTAAGTTGTACTATTCTTAACAGTTTAATCACTGTTATGTGCCTTATTTTTTTATTTGAGTTTTGTACCCACAGAGCAGCAGCAGAGGCCAGAAAAATTAGGAATGTACAAATGACTGAAAAATGTGGGTATTGTTGTAGCAACTGCTGTAGCAACTGCTGTAGCAGCGGCCAGAAAAATTGATGTTTGTAAAACATTTAGAAAGTGCCCTAAAAGCTTGTGGCTTGAACACTAGTTGTTGGCGGATAAGTCAAGCAAGTCATCCGGCTTTATAAGAAAAAAAAAAGGCCAGCCTGTGTACCAGTTGTAGCCCAACAGCTCATCTCATCATCAGGCCTTTTTTACTCAAATGTATCGCCCAATGTCAGTCCCTTCAGGATCCATCCCTCATTCATTTTTATAAAAGTGAGATAGTCAAGGCTTTTTTGACCTAGGCGACTTCTCTTCTCAGTGACAAAACCTCCTGCTGCACTGAAGGTCCTTTCGGACAGGACACTTGAAGCGGGGCAGGCCAGAAGTTCCATTGCAAATTGGGATAGCTCAGGCCACAAGTCAAGCCTGCACACCCAGTAGTCAAGGGGTCCATCGCTCCTGAGAGTGTCGAGATCCGCAGTTAAAGCTAGGTAGTCTGCTACCTGTCGGTTGAGTCTTTCTCTGAGGCTGGATCCCGAAAGGCTCTGGGGATGCATGGGAGTTAAAAAGGTACGCATGTCCTCCATCAACAAGACGTCAGGAAAGCGTCCTGTCCTTGCCGCCGTGGTCATGGGAGGAGGAAGAGGATTACTTTCATCTCTTCCCCTGTTACATTCCCGTTGTGCTGTGACATCACCCTTATACGCTGTGTAAAGCATATTTTTTAATTTATTCTTAAAATGCTCCATCCTTTCCGACTTGCGGGAATTTGGTAACATTTCAGGCACTTTATGCTTATACCGGGGGTCGAGGAGCGTGGACACCCAGTACAGGTCGTTCTCCTTCAGCTTTTTTATACGAGGGTCCCTCAACAGGCACGACAGCATGAAAGAACCCATTTGAACAAGGTTGGATGCCGAGCTAATCATGTCCCGTTCCTCATCCTCACTGATCTCACTGAGGGTATCTTCTTCCCCCCAGCCACGTACAACACCACGGTTACCAGAGAGGTGACAACAACGAGCACCCTGGGATGCCTGTTGTGCTCGGTCTTCCTCCTCCTCCTCCTCCTCAAAGCCACATTCCTCCTCTGACTCCTCTTCCTCACAATCCTCTTCCTGCGTTGCCGCAGGTCCAGCAAGCGATGCTGATAAGGCTGTTTGTGGGGGTGATGGACACCACAACTCTTACTCTTCCTCTTCACGCTCATCTACGGCCTGATCCAGCACTCTTCGCAGGGCACGCTCCAGGAAGAAAACAAATGGTATGATGTCGCTGATGGTGCCTTCGGTGCGACTGACAAGGTTTGTCACCTCCTCAAAATGACGCATGAGCCTACAGGCATTGCGCATGAGCGTCCAGTAATTTGGCAAAAATATCCCCAGCTCCCCAGAGGCTGTCCTAGCACCCCGGTCATACAAATACTCATTTACAGCTTTTTCTTGTTGGAACAGGCGGTCAAACATTAGGAGTGTTGAATTCCACCGTGTCGGGCTGTCGCAAATCAAGCGCCTCACTGGCAGGTTGTTTCGACGCTGGATATCGGACAAGTGCGCCATGGCTGTGTAGGAACGCCTGAAATGGCAACACACACCTTCCGGGCATGCTTCAGGACGTCCTGTAAGCCTGGGTACTTATGGACAAATCGTTGTACAATTACATTACACACATGTGCCATGCATGGCACATGTGTCAACTTGCCCAATTTCAATGCCACCACCAAATTACTTCTATTGTCTGAAACAACCTTGCCAATCTCCAGTTGGTGCGTAGTCAGCCACTGATCCACCTGTGCATTCAGGGTGGTCAGGAGTGCTGGTGCAGTGTGACTCTCCGCTTTCAGGCAAGTCAACCCCAAGACGGCGTGACACTGCCGTACCCGGGATGTAGCATAGTACCTGGGGAGCTGGGGGGGTGCCATAGATGTGGAGCAAGACGCAGAAGTTGAAGAGGACTCAGCCGAGGAAGAGGTTATGGAAGAGGATGGAGTAGGAGGAGTAGAGGAGGTAGCAGCAGGCCTGCCTGCAAGTCGTGGTGGTTTCACCAACTCTTCTGCAGAGCCACGCATTCCATGCTTGTCAGACGTCAGCAGGTTTACCCAATGTGCAGTGTAGGTGATATACCTGCCCTGACCATGCTTTGCAGACCAGCTATCCGTGGTCATATGGACCCTTGCCCCAACGCTGTGTGCCAGACATGCCATAACTTCCTTTCTCACAACAGAGTACAGGTTTGGGATTGCCTTTTGTGAAAAGAAATTTCTGCCAGGTACCTTCCACTGCGGTGTCCCAATAGATACAAATTTTTTGAAAGCATCAGACTCCACCAGCTTGTATGGTAAAAGCTGGCGGGTTAAGAGTTCAGACAAGCCAGCTGTCAGATGCCGGGCAAGGGGGTGACTTTGAGAAATTGGCTTCTTACGCTCAAACATGTCCTTGACAGACAGCTGACTGTGGGCAGATGACCAGGAACTGCTACGTAAGAGAGACTCAGTGGAGGATGTTTGAGAGGGGGCAAGGAGGACAGCAGTGGTTGACGTGGCTGAAGATGCTGGAGCAGGAGGAGGAGGGCGGCTTTCACTTTGTGTGCTGCTTCTACTCATGTGTTCTTCCCATCGGCGTTTGTGATGGGAGACCATGTGCCTTTGCAAAGCAGTTGTACCTAGGTGGGTGTTGGACTTCCCACGACTCAGTTTCTTTTGGCACAGGTTGCAAATGGCATCGCTGTTGTCAGAGGCAGACACACAAAAAAAAATGCCACACTGCTGAGCTCTGCGATGACGGTATTCTGGTGGGGGCAAAAGCATGCATTGATGGGCGTCGGTGTGCTGTCTGGCTGACCCTGGGTGCCGATGCATGCTGTCTGACTGTGCCACTAGCTCCTTCAGACGACCTCCCCATGCTTCCAACTCGTCTCCTCCTCCTCCTCCTCTCTGTCTCCCCATCTGAACTTTCCACCTCTTCTTCTTCTCTTCTAGCAGGCACCCACGTGACATCCACCGACACATCATCATCAACCGCTTCACTTGTATCTGACACATCAAGAAAGGAAGCAGCAGCGGGTACAACATCATCATCATCACACCGTACCTCCATGTCAGTAATGCTGCCTGACTGAGACTGATCACTGTTATCTACATCCTCTGTCAATGATGGTTGCGCATCACTCATTTCTTCCAACTGATGTGTCAATAACTCCTGTGACAGATCAAGTGAAGCGGCTGTGGTGCTAGTGTTGGTGGTGGCGACTGGCGGGCGAGTGGCACTGGTCCCTTGAGACCTGCCCAAAGCACAGCCGGATGTAGATGGTGCGTCAAGGTTAGGAGGACTAGGAGTGGAAGCTGTAGAAGATTGGGTGTCCTGTGTTAGCCATTCAACTAGGTCCTCCTCAGAACTTTTTGCATCCCCCCTGGCACCCGGCGTCTGAACAATGTGCATATTTGTAGGGTCTAAAGGAATCACAGCACCATGACCACGACCACAGAACCTGCGGGGTGGCCTGCCACTGCCTGTCATTTTTTTTAAAATGGACACTAACAATACTATTACACAAATTATATGAGTGGTGGCACTGTGCAAGTGGGCACAGTATACGCTGTGAGACTGACAACAACAAAAAAGACAGATGTTTTAAAAATCACAAATTGTTAATTTTTTTAAATATTAGAAGTACTGTGACAACAAATATTATTGTTGGCAATAGTTGGCAAATGGGACTGTCTGGCACACATGCTGGGAGAAAGGAAACTGCAATTCAATGGCACTAGGAGACTGAAGATTCACAGTCAAAACAGTTATGATTAACAAAAATCTCAATACTGTTACAAGAAATATGATTGGTGGCACTATTTGGCTAGTTGGGCCTGGCACACAGGCAGGCAGGCAGGAGGAAAATGCAATTCAAGGGCACTAGTAGACTGCAGATTGACAGTCAAAACAGTGATGATTGACAATTTTTTCAATACTGTTAAAAGAAATATGATTGCTGGCACTAATTGGCTAGTTGGGCCTGGCACACAGGCTGGCAGGCAGGAGGAAAGTGCAATTCAATGGCACGAGCAAACTGAGGATTCAGAACAACAATCAAACATTTTTTAATTTTAATTAGTAACAATACTGTGACAACAATTATGATTGGTGTAAATAGTTGGCAAGACGGCCTGGCACACAGGCTGGCAAGCAGGAGGAAAGTGCAATTCAATGGCACGAGCAAACTGAGGATTCAGAATAACAATCCAAAATTTTTTTATTATAATTATTAACAATACTGTGACAACAAATAAGATTGGTGTAACTAGTTGGCAAGTCGGCCTTGCACACAGGCTGGCAGGCAGGAGGAAAATGCAATTCGAGGACACTAGCGGACTGCAGATTGACAGTCAAAACAGTGATGATTGACAATTTTTGCAATACTGTTAAAATAAATATGATTGCTGGCACTAATTGGCTAGTTGGGCCTGGCACACAGGCTGGCAGGCAGGAGGAAAGTGCAATTCAATGGCACAAGCAAACTGAGGATTCAGAATAACAAGCAAAAAAAATTTTAATACTGTGACAACAAATATGATTGGTGTAAATAGCTGGCAAGTCGGCCTGGCACATAGGCTGGCAGGCAGAAGGAAAGTGCAATTCAATGGCACGAGCAAACTGAGGATTCAGAATAACCATCAAAAAAAATTTTAATACTGTGACAACAAATATGATTGGTGTAAATAGCTGGCAAGTCGGCCTGGCACACAGGCTGGCAGGCAGGAGGAAAGTGCAATTCAATGGCACGAGCAAACTGAGGATTCAGAATAATAATCCAAAATGTTTTTATTATAATTATTAACAATACTGTGACAACTAATAAGATTGGTGTAACTAGTTGGCAAGTCGGCCTGGCACACAGGCTGGCAGCCTGGCAGGCAGGAGGAAAATGCAATTCAAGGACACTAGTAGAATGCAGATTGACAGTCAAAACAGTGATGATTGACAATTTTTGCAATACTGTTAAAATAAATATGATTGCTGGCACTAATTGGCTAGTTGGGCCTGGCACACAGGCTGGCAGGCAGGAGGAAAGTGCAATTCAATGGCACGAGCAAACTGAGGATTCAGAACAACAATCAAAAATGTTTTAATTTTTATTATTAACAATACTGTGACAACAAATATGATTGGTGTAAATAGTTGGCAAGTCGGCCTGGCACACAGGCTGGCAGGCAGGAGGAAAATGCAATTCAAGGACACTAGTACACTGCAGATTGACAGTCAAAACAGTGATGATTGACAATTTTTGCAATACTGTTAAAATATATATGATTGCTGGAACTAATTGGCTAGTTGGGCCTGGCACACAGGCTGGCAGGCAGGAGGAAAGTGCAATTCAATGGCACGAGCAAACTGAGGATTCAGAACAACAATCAAAAATGTTTTAATTTTAATTAGTAACAATACTGTGACAACAATTATGATTGGTGTAAATAGTTGGCAAGACGGCCTGGCACATAGGCTGGCAGGCAGGAGGAAAGTGCAATTCAATGGCACGAGCAAACTGAGGATTCCGAATAACAATTCAACATTTTTTAATTTTAATTATTAACAATACTGTGACAACAAATAAGATTAGTGTAACTAGTTGGCAAGTCGGCCTGGCACACAGGCTGGCAGGCAGGAGGAAAATGCAATTCAATGACACTAGTAGACTGAATATTGACAGTCAAAGCAGTGATGATTGACAATTTTTGCAATACTGTTAAAATAAATATGATTGCTGGGAATAATTGGCTAGGTGGGCCTGGCACACAGGCTGGCAGGCAGGAGGAAAGTGCAATTCAATGGCACGAGCAAACTGAGGATTCAGAACAACAATTAAAAAAAATTTACATTTTAATTATTAAGAATACTGTGACAACAAATATGATTGGTGTAAATATTTGGAAAGTCGGCCTGGCAAACAGGCTGCCAGGCAGGAGGAAAGTGCAATTCAATGGCACGAGCAAACTGAGGATTCAGAACAACAATCAAAAATTTTTTGATTTTAATTATTAACAATACTGTGACAACAAATATGATTGGTGTAAATAGTTAGCAAGTCGGCCCGGCACACAGGCTGGCAGGCAGGAGGAAAGTGCAATTCAATGGCACGAGCAAACTGAGGATTCAGAACAACAATCAAAAAATTTTTAATTTTAATTAATAACAATACTGTGACAACAAATATGATTGCTGGCACTAATTGGCTAGTTGGGCCTGGCACACAGGCTGGCAGGCAGGAGGAAAGTGCAATTCAATGGCAAGAGAAAACTGAGGATTCAGAACAACAATCAAAAATGTTTTAATTTTAATTAGTAACAATACTGTGACAACAATTATGATTGGTGTAAATAGTTGGCAAGACAGCCTTGCACACAGGCTGGCAAGCAGGAGGAAAGTGCAATTCAATGGCACGAGCAAACTGAGGATTCAGAATAACAATACAAATTTTTTTATTATAATTATTAACAATACTGTGACAACAAATAAGATTGGTGTAACTAGTTGGCAAGTCGGCCTGGCACACAGGCTGGCAGGCATGAGGAAAATGCAATTCGAGGACACTAGTAGACTGCAGATTGACAGTCAAAACAGTGATGATTGACAGTTTTTGCAATACTGTTAAAATAAATATGATTGCTGGCACTAATTGGCTAGTTGGGCCTGGCACACAGGCTGGCAGGCAGGAGGAAAGTGCAATTCAATGGCACGAGCAAACTGAGGATTCAGAATAACAAGCAAAAAATTTTAAATTTTAATTATTAACAATACTGTGACAACAAATATGATTGGTGTAAATAGTTGGCAAGTCGGCCTGGCACACAGGCTGGCAAGCAGAAGGAAAGTGCAATTAAATGGCACAAGCAAACTAAGGATTCAGAATAACAATCCAAAAATTTTTAATTTTAATTATTAACAATACTGTGACAACAAATAAGATTGGTGTAACTAGTTGGCAAGTCGGCCTGGAACACAGGCTGGCAGGCAGGAGAAAAATGCAATTCAAGGACACTAGTAGACTGCAGATTGACAGTCAAAACAGTGATGATTGACAATTTTTGCAAGACTGTTAAAAGAAATATGATTGCTGGGACTAATTGGCTAGTTGGGCCTGGCACACAGGCTGGGAGGCAGGAGGGAAATGCAATTTAATGGCACGAGAAAACTGAGGATTCAGAATAACAAGCAAAAATTTTTAAATTTTAATTATTAACAATACTGTGACAACAAATATGATTGGTGTAAATAGTTGGCAAGTCGGCCTGGCACACAGGCTGGCAAGCAGAAGGAAAGTGCAATTCAATGGCACGAGCAAACTGAGGATTCAGAACAACAATCAAAAAATTTTTGATTTTAATTATTAACAATACTGTGACAACAAATATGATTGGTGTAAATAGTTAGCAAGTCGGCCCGGCACACAGGCTGGCAGGCAGGAGGAAAGTGCAATTCAATGGCACGAGCAAACTGATGATTCAGAACAACAATCAAAAATTTTTTAATTTTAATTAATAACAATACTGTGACAACAAATATGATTGCTGGCACTAATTGGCTAGTTGGGCCTGGCACACAGGCTGGCAGGCAGGAGGAAAGAGCAATTCAATGGCAAGAGAAAACTGAGGATTCAGAACAACAATCAAAAATTTTTTAATTTTAATTAGTAACAATACTGTGACAACAATTATGATTGGTGTAAATAGTTGGCAAGACAGCCTTGCACACAGGCTGGCAAGCAGGAGGAAAGTGCAATTCAATGGCACGAGCAAACTGAGGATTCAGAATAACAATACAATTTTTTTTTATTATAATTATTAACAATACTGTGACAACAAATAAGATTGGTGTAACTAGTTGGCAAGTCGGCCTGGCACACAGGCTGGCAGGCATGAGGAAAATGCAATTCGAGTACACTAGTAGACTGCAGATTGACAGTCAAAACAGTGATGATTGACAATTTTTGCAATACTGTTAAAATAAATATGATTGCTGGCACTAATTGGCTAGTTGGGCCTGGCACACAGGCTGGCAGGCAGGAGGAAAGTGCAATTCAATGGCACGAGCAAACTGAGGATTCAGAATAACAAGCAAAAAATTTTAAATTTTAATTATTAACAATACTGTGACAACAAATATGATTGGTGTAAATAGTTGGCAAGTCGGCCTGGCACACAGGCTGGCAAGCAGAAGGAAAGTGCAATTAAATGGCACGAGCAAACTAAGGATTCAGAATAACAATCCAAAAATTTTTAATTTTAATTATTAACAATACTGTGACAACAAATAAGATTGGTGTAACTAGTTGGCAAGTCGGCCTGGAACACAGGCTGGCAGGCAGGAGAAAAATGCAATTCAAGGACACTAGTAGACTGCAGATTGACAGTCAAAACAGTGATGATTGACAATTTTTGCAAGACTGTTAAAAGAAATATGATTGCTGGGACTAATTGGCTAGTTGGGCCTGGCACACAGGCTGGGAGGCAGGAGGGAAATGCAATTTAATGGCACGAGAAAACTGAGGATTCAGAATAACAAGCAAAAAATTTTAAATTTTAATTATTAACAATACTGTGACAACAATTATGATTGGTGTAAATAGTTGGCAAGTCGGCCTGGCACACAGGCTGGCAAGCAGAAGGAAAGTGCAATTCAATGGCACAAGCAAACTAAGGATTCAGAATAACAATCCAAAATTTTTTAATTTTAATTATTAACAATACTGTGACAACAAATAAGATTGGTGTAACTAGTTGGCAAGTCGGCCTGGAACACAGGCTGGCAGGCAGGAGAAAAATGCAATTCAAGGACACTAGTAGACTGCAGATTGACAGTCAAAACAGTGATGATTGTCAATTTTTGCAAGACTGTTAAAAGAAATATGATTGCTGGGACTAATTGGCTAGTTGGGCCTGGCACACAGGCTGGGAGGCAGGAGGGAAATGCAATTTAATGGCACGAGAAAACTGAGGATTCAGAATAACCATCAAAAAAAATTTAATTTTAATAATTAACAATACTGTGACAACAATAATTATTGGTGAAAATAGTTGGCAAGTCGGCCTGGCACACTGGCTGGCAGGCAGGAGGAAAGTGCAATTCAATGGCACGAGCAAACTGAGGATTCAGAATAACAATCAAAAATTTTTTAATTTAAATTATTAACAATACTGTGACAACAAATATGATTGGTGTAACTAGTTGGCAAATCGACCTGGCACACAGGCTGGCAGACAGGAGGAAAATGCAATTCAAGGGCACTAGGAGACTGCAGATTCACAGTCAAAACAGTGATGATTTACAATTTTTTCAAGACTGTTAAAAGAAATATGATTGCTAGGACTACTTGGCTAGTTGGGCCTGGCACACAGGCTGCCAGGCAGGAGGAAAGTGCGATTCAATGGCACGAGAAAACTGAGGATTCAGAATAACAATCAAATATTTTTTTATTTTAAATAATAACAATACTGTGACAACAAATATGATTGGTGTAACTAGTTGGCAAGTCGGCCTGGCACACAGGCTGGCAGGCAGGGGGAAACTGCAATTCAATGGCACTACTAGACTACAGAATCACAGTAAAAAAAGTGATGATTTACAATTTTTTCAATACTGTTTAAACAACTATAATTGGTGGCACTAATTGGCTAGTTGGGACTGGCACACAGGCTGCCAGGCAGGAGGAAACTGCAATTCAATGGCACTAGGAGACTGAAGATTTGCAGTCAAAAAGATTATGATGTAAAATTTTTTATATACTGTTAGAAGAAATATGATTGGTGGCACTAATTGGCTAATTGGGCCTGGCACACAGGCTGGCAGGCAGGAGGAAAGTGCAATTCAATGCAACAAGCCAAATGATGAATCACAATCGAACAATGTTTAATTTTAAATATTAACAATACTGTTACAACAACTAGGATTGGTGGCACTAATTGGCTAGTAAGGGCCTGGCACACAGGCTGGCAGGCAGGAGGAAACTCTAATTCAATGGCACTAGGAGACTGAATATTTGCAGTAAAAAAAATTATGATTTTAAATTTTTTATATACTGTTACAAGAAATATGATTGGTACCACTAATTGGCTAGTTGGGCCTGGAAAACACGCTGGCAGGCAGGAGGAAAGTGCAATTCAATGGCACGAGCAAACTGATGAATCACAAGCAAACAATTTGTAATTTTAAAGATTAACAATACTGTTACAACAACTAGGATTGGTGGCACTAATTGGCTAGTTTGGGCCTGGCACACAGGCTGGCAGGCAGGAGGAAACTGCAATTCAATGGCACTAGGAGACTGAATATTTGCAGTCAAAAAAATTATGATTTTAAATTTTTTATATACTGTTACAAGAATTATGATTGGTGCCACTAATTGGCTAGTTGGGCCTGGAAAACACGCTGGCAGGCAGGAGTAAAGTGCAATTCAATGGCACGAGCAAACTGATGAATCACAAGCAAACAATTTGGAATTTTAAAGATTAACAATACTGTTACAACATCTAGGATTGGTGGCACTAATTGGCTAGTTTGGGCCTGGCACACAGGCTGGCAGGCAGGAGGAAACTGCAATTCAATGGCACTAAGAGACTGAATATTTGCAGTCAAAAAAATTATGATTTTAAATTTTTTATATACTGTTACAAGAATTATGATTGGTGCCACTAATTGGCTAGTTGGGCCTGGAAAACACGCTGGCAGGCAGGAGGAAAGTGCAATTCAATGGCACGAGCAAACTGATGAATCACAAGCGAACAATTTGTAATTTTAAAGATTAACAATACTGTTACAACAACTAGGATTGGTGGCACTAATTGGCTAGTTTGGGCCTGGCACACAGGCTGGCAGGCAGGAGGAAACTGCAATTCAATGGCACTAGGAGACTGAATATTTGCAGTCAAAAAAATTATGATTTTAAATTTTTTATATACTGTTACAAAAATTATGATTGGTGCCACTAATTGGCTAGTTGGGCCTGGAAAACACGCTGGCAGGCAGGAGGAAAGTGCAATTCAATGGCACGAGCAAACTGATGAATCACAAGCGAACAATTTGTAATTTTAAAGATTAACAATACTGTTACAACAACTAGGATTGGTGGCACTAATTGGCTAGTTTGGGCCTGGCACACAGGCTGGCAGGCAGGAGGGAACTGCAATTCAATGGCACTACTAGACTGCAGATTGACAGTCAAAAAAGTGATGATTCACAATGTTTTCAATACTGTTACAACAACTATGATTGGTGGCACTAATTGGCTAGTTGGGCCTGGCACACAGGCTGGCAGATATGAGTCATGGCTGGTAGGTAGGGCAGCAATTTAACACAGTATGCTGTGTAAGTGACAAAAACACAGGCCTGGTAGAAAATTAAGTTAGATTACACTAGCAAAATAATTTAAAATTTTATATTTTATTATTAAAATAATGTTAAGAAGTGCAATGCACATATGAGTGGTCGCACTGGCTGGCTGCTACGTAGGGCAGCAATTAACAACAGTATGCTGTGTAAGTCAGATAGACAGTTAGACACAGGCCTGATAGAAAATAAAATTAGATTACACTAGCATAATGATTTAAAGATTTTTTGGGGGAATTTAAAGAAAAAGGTTAAGCACATAGATATGAGTCGTGGCTGATAGCCTTGGAAGGGCAGCTATTAAAAACAGTAGGCTCTGTAAGTCAGATACACACACGCCTGATAGAAAATACTATTAGATTACACTACAAAAATTATTTACATTTTTTTTGGGGGGGGGGAAATTAAAAAAAGGTTAAACACATATGAGTCGTGGCTCATAGACTAGGGAGGGCAGCAAGTAAACACAGTAGGCTCTGTATGTCAGCAAAACACACAGGCCTGATAGAAAATGATATTAGATTACTCTATCAAAAAAATGTAAACGTTTTTTTTTTTTTTATTTAAATTAAGGTGAAGAAGATATGAGTGGTGGCTGCCTGGCACAGAGCAATTAACCAAAATACTGAAAAAAAAGGAAGTATATTAATGCTGTGTGAGCCTGACAGACACAGGCCTGATAGAAAATGTAATTAGATTACACTAGCAAAATTATTTATTTTATTTTTTTTAAATTTAAAATAATGTTATAAACGGATATTAACACTGGTAGCTGGCACAGAGCAATGAACCAGAGTATATGCTGTGTGACAAAGGCCTGATAGAAAATGAAAAAAAATTACACTAGCAAAATAATTAAAAAAAATTGTTGGTTAAATTTAAACTAATGTTGTTAGGCAGATATCAGTGGTGGCAGTAATCACAGCATATGCTGTAATGCTAATAAAAATACGGAAAAAAAAAAAAAAAACGGCTCGAATTATAGCCCTAAAAAGGGCTTTTTGGGGTGCTGTCCTTGCAGTAGAGATGAGATGAGTCCTTCTGGACTGTAGTGGACACTAAATACACTAGCCTAGCTATCTTTTTCCCTATAATGTCAGCAGCACAAAAACAACACGTCCTCTCACTAAGAAAGCAAGGTCGTTATGAGTCTAAAATGGCAGCTTCCAAGTAGCTGGGAGGGTCTGTGAGGGAGTGTCTGATGTTGATTGGCTCTAATGTGTCAGAAGGCGGTGACATACAGGGTCAAAGTTTCCTCAATGATGACACATAGGGGGCGGATCGAACATCGCATGTGTTAGCCCACAGCCGCGAACGCGAACATACTATGTTCGCCGTGAACCATTCGCGGGCGAACAGTTCGGGACATCACTACCCATGAATTGTGATAGTCATCAGCAAATTACAGACTTATATATGCATACATACATAAGTCTGTGATCAGTCTCAGGAAGAGTGCAAATACTGTACAAAAAAATTGTTGGTAATTAAAGTTAATTGGAACGACTCTTAAAACTAAGTTTTATATGAATCATTAAAGGGACAGTCTACACCAGAATTTTTATTGTTTTAAAAGATAGATAATCCCTTTATTACCCATTTCCCAGTTTTGCATAACTAACACATTTATAATAATATACTTTTAACCTCTGTGATTATCTTGTATCTAAGCCTCTGCAAACTGCCCCTTTTTTCAGTTCTTTTGACAGACTTGCAGTCTAGCCAATCAGTGCCTGCTCCCAGATAACTTCTTGTGCATGAGCACAGTGTTATCTATATGAAATACGTGAACTAACACCCTCTAGTGGTGAAAAACTGTTAAAATGCAATCTGAAAGAGGTGGGCTTCAAGGTCTAAGAAATTAGCATATGAACCTCCTAGGTTAAGCTTTCAACTAAGAATACCAAGAGAACAAAGCAAAATTGGTGATAAAAGTAAATTGGAAAATTGTTTAAAATTACATGCTCTATCTGAATCATGAAAGTTTATTTTGGCCTAGACTGTCCCTTTAATTCTATGCTTTTTCTGTATCATAAAAACTTAGTTTTCCCTTCCACATCTGCACATTATTTAAATGATTTAATTCTGAGATGTATCCACTTGTCATTTAACTATTTGTTTTACAAATATTTATATCCAACACAAGCCATATCTTTTTCATAAACATCAGTAGCACACAATGTGTTAATATCATTTAGTAACTAATCACTAGAATGAAATATGACATGCAATCTGCAAAGGAAACAAAACATCTGCTTTGAAAGTAGGAAAACCATGTATCAACTTTTCATGGATGAAAGATGACAGTATTTTTCCAACCAAGCCCTTAAATCACTATCTTAATTCAGGAAGAAAGTAATGCGAGTGTACTTCTCTTCTTGGGTCCGGGTCATGAACGAACATAAATTAAATCCGGCCTTTGTAAAACAAGTGTTTTTGGAGCATTCTTCCTTAGTACACTTGTGAAGATGATGAAATAAGCTGGGTCTAGAATTTCATTTGCTGATAATCTGATATGTTTATTTTTGTCTGTTTGCTTTCATGGGAGAGTGGCAAGCATTTTGAAAATTGCACGATGTGTAAGGAAGGTTTAAACTAGTTCAATATTGAATACATTTTCGGAGACCATATGTGTGTGAGTATGTGCTTGTCTGTGTGAGGGCCAGACTGGGAATAAAAAGCCCTGGAAAATTAGTAGACCAGCCCTATTTTCGTTGAGTAAGTAGAATGTGCACAACCCATCTTTCTCAAAGGGGATTATTAGCATACTCCTTCCCCCAATATTTTTTTTTAAGAATTATATTATTAGTTTCTAGTGTGTATAAAAATGCCAGATTGTTGTTATATAGGCTCCCTACAACCCAACTGCATCCATTAAAATCCCCTTTAAATTGTAACATTCCAGCCCTAGCTGCTGCAGCCCACTCGGAAATCTCCTAGTATCCTGGTAGGCTAATCCGGTCTTGGTCTGTGTTTGTGCATTAGTATGTGTATTTCTATGTTTGTGTGTTTTTATGTGTGAATATATGTGCATGTAAATGTTTTGAGTAACCTGTTTGTGTGGTTCTGTGTTTCTGTGTGTGTATGGTTTCAGATGATCGAAACTGCTGCAATGTGGCAATGTATTCAAAAGGAATCCATCGTAGGAACGAGATTGCCTGTGAAATATTTAAAACCTCTAAAATCAGTGTCTGAAGGCAGTCTCACCAAGAGGCATTTATTTTACAATACATCTCAGTAGGTGTCAGTAGGATCTCAGTCGGTGTCAATGCTGCTTTGAATATGTCGCCTGCATCGCCACCCACTGAGATGTATAGTAAAATAAATCCCTCTCTGTGACATCACCTCTTAAAAAATTCTGGCTAGGACCAGACAAAATGCATCAAGGTTTTTTGGTCCTCCTTGCACCCGTAGACTACACATCACAAACCGGCTTTAATTTCCATGCTTGCTTCAGGCTTCCACAGGTTGGAGTTACCAGAACAAGTTTCGAGGGACTATCACCAGTAACAAAGGGTTGCAGACGGATGGACAAATTATTTCATTGATGAGGTGTCATTGATCTACTAATTTGTAAGTAGATTTTTTATTGTGCTTTTTCAAATACCAATAAAAATACTCTTAAATTGGGTTTCGCTGTTTTCTACTCCTTCTTGTTCCAGTTGATTGGTCAGGGTGGACCACAGTTGACCACCATCTTTTATGGCAGCAACCTTTGAGTGATTTGACTTTTGTTCTTTTCCACACTATGGAGAGATCATCATTTATCTTTTACTGATTCATTCTACAAAGAGTTTCTATCATTTTCCAAGGGGACATCACTGATCCACATACCAAGTACTGTGTTTTTTATCCCTTTGTTTTTACTCCATTTGTGTTGTGGTCATATATGGTACAAGTAAAGTTCCAAAAATGTCTGCTCCCTTATCTTTGCGCTTAAAGTAGGAGCACACTACTTAGTCACACTCTGTGATATCACATGTTTTTATATATGATATTTTGGTCTTATTTTTACATTTATTTGATATAGGTTTCAGGTTAAGCGCTGATGAAAAGTAAGAGAAGTGTGGGCTAAACTACAGACTTACTGCCCCTTCCAAATATCTCCTTCTCAAAGATAAAAGCAATCAATCAAACAAAGTGTGGATGGGCGCTAAAAGCGAAGTCAAACCAGTCAAATAATTAAACACTTTCACTCAAAATATTAACTAACAATTACAATTTAATTAAAATAAAATAAAAGTAAAAAATAAATAAAAAACAGTTGTAAGAAATATATTTCTATATATAGTAAAACTCCTTATAGCATAAGAACAACATCAATAACTATTTGCAGATGTATAGAAATCAATCTATTAGCTATTAAGCAAATAAAAACAAAAACATTTTTAATAAAAGATTTCCAGCATTTATATAAAAACACATGAAATTAGCTCTTTGAGACTACCCAAATGGTAAAGATGAATAATATAGTCCTGGGACATCTCCCAATATATAAACAATTAGGCTTAGATGGTACACTTTTGGCCTATATGTACTTAGCCATGTACTGCAGACAAAATATTCCTTATTAGTTTGGTGATAGGCCTAATAAAGCAGATGGATCATATATAGTCAGTACTTGACTTTATATCTTCAATATGTGTAATAATGCCTTCCTGCTTGGTGGTAGCCTGCCGTGGCTAGTGTGGAAAATATACTTTAATTCTACAAGAAGACCATAGAAATTATCCCTGACAAAGTGCTGGGTTAGAGGCACAAAACGCGTAGGCTTTCTCTCTTCTGTATGGATCTGTTGGTGTTTTCTGACAGGGTTTACATTCTTGTGTTTACTTTGAAGCAATAAATGTTATGTTTTATATTTCCACCATTGCTTTGTTTGGATCTTTTTATTTTTTTATTTTAACTCTTGCACATGCTCATTAGGAGCTGGTGCTGCAGAAAATGGGCAACGAGCAGCAAACTGTCTATATTTGTTTTTTGTTTGTTTGTTTTTCTGGGGGGGTTAATGAGCCAGATTGCAGTGGTGACCGTAGCTACTCCTTTCACTGGCATGACTGCTGCTTCACTATTTTCCCCAGGTCATCCCTTGGCAGCCCACACTCTGACTGGCCCACACTAGGTAACACTTCCTTTCATGTTAGTGTTATACTTAAAGGGACATTCCAGCCAAAATTGGAATTCATATGAATGCATTTCAGTTTTGAATAGAAGCATTTTTGCAATATACCTGTATTAACAAAAATGTTTCTAATAAAATATGTAGCTGTTTTAAATGTGTATTTAAGTATGCACTGTGCACCAGCATTTTAGACGCAGCACTTGCTCAGGGAGCCTAAGGTGGTTGTACTATCTGGTAATGACTCAATTTGTTAATTGCTGTCATGATACAGGCTCCACTGGTGTTCTGAGCAGCTGCATTATTTAAAATACTGGTGCACTAAGAATATCTAGAAATGCTTCACATGAAAATGTTAACACTAAAACGGTGATAACTTTTACTAGAAGCATTTTTGCAAATACATTTATATTGCAAATATATTTCTGTCCAAAGATGTAATTAATCTATGTGCATTTAAATTTTGAGTGGAATGTCCCTTTAAGCATGCAGTGAATCTAAACCTTAGAACTAAGTGATGTGGTATCTATAGCTATCTATCTATCTATCTATCTATCTATCTATCTATCTATCTATCTATCTATCTATCTATATATAAGTATATATATATATATATATATATATATATATATATATATATATGCATCTATCTATCATATATCTATCTATCTATTTATCATCTATCTATCTCTCTGTCTTGTCTGTATGTCTGTATGTCTCTATATCTATATCAATGTATCTATCTATCTATCTATCTATCTATCTACCTACTGTATATCTATCTATCTATATGCATCTATCTATCATCTATCTATTTATCATCTATCTATCATCTATCTCTTGTCTTGTCTGTATGCCTGTATATCTATATCTATCTATCAATCTATCTATGTCTATCTATGTATATCCATCTATCTATCTATCTATTTATTTATCTATTTATCTATCTATCATCTATCCATTTATCTATTTATCATCTATATAAATAAATATATATATATATATATATATATATATATATATATATATATATATATATAATCTGTCTGCCTGTCTGTCTATCTATCTATCTATCTATCTATCTATCTATCTATCTATCTATCTATCTATCTATCTATCTATCTATCTATCTATCTATCTATCTATCTATCTATCTATCTATCTATCTATCTATCTATCTATCTATCTATCTATCTATCATCTATCTGTCCATAATTTATCATCTATCTATCTATTTATTTATCTATCATCTATCTATCTCTCTGTCTTGTCTGTATGCCTATCTATAGCTATCTATCTATCTATCTATCTATCTATCTATATATAAATATATATATATATATATATATGCATATATTTATCTATCTATCTATCTATCTATCTATCTATCATCTATCTATCTATCATCTATCTATCTGTCTTGTCTGTATGTCGGACTATCTATATCTATATATCCATCTATCTATCTATCTATCTATCTATCTATCTATTTATTTATCTATTTATCTATCTGTCATCTATCCATTTATCTATTTATCATCTATATAAATAAATATATATATATATATATATATATATATATATATATATATATATATATATATATATATATATATATATATATATATATATATATAATCTGTCTGCCTGTCTATCTATCTATATTTCTATCTATCTATCATCTATCTGTCCATAATTTATCATCTATCTATTTATTTATCTATCATCTATCTATCTCTCTGTCTTGTCTGTATGCCTATCTATAGCTATCTATCTATCTATCTATCTATCTATCTATCTATCTATCTATCTATCTATCTATCTATATATATATATATAAATATATATATATATATGCATATATTTATCTATCTATCTATCATCTAACTATCTATCATCTATCTATTTCTCTGTCTTGTCTGTATGTCAGACTATCTATATCTATATATCCATCTATCTATCATCTATCAACTATCCATCTATCTATCATCTATTTATCAATCTATCATCTGTCTGTCTATAGATTTATATAATATATATAAATAAATAATAAATAAATAAAATTATTATTCTCTCTACACTACAAGAATTTTCCTAGGGAAGGCCAATGAGGAATGGTGTTAGCCAAAATCTCCTACACCATTCTTAGTACACAGTGAGCTTAAATTGAATATAGAAATCAAAAAGGAATAAACACAAAAGAGCTCAATTCCAGCACCCGGCTATTAATTAAAAAAAAAATATTATTTATTAAACTAGTGAGAAAAATGTCATTGACATAGCATACAGGGGCACTACGTGAAAAAAGACGCCCCCTTTTTTAGTCACCAGGTACATAGCATAGTATTTGCCTCTATTTGGATAATCATATGCCTTACATACTCATAGGGGCACTTAGTGACATACATGCGCCAATAGCATAAGGGATCAAACTCCATAAAGTTCTGGTTCTCCCAACACACTTGTTCCCAATCTAGAGACACAGATGTATTCAGCTGTATATACCGCCGTAACTGTGAACCAACAAGCGACGTGCGTTTCACTCTCAAACATTCAATATCCAAAGTCCTGAAGTTAGTGCGCATCGTGTTTTGGTTGAGTGCAAACAATTTACTCTCAAACAATACGTGCACTAAGCCGCCGGCGTTAAATATTTACCTCGAGCAGTGCTTGCACTCAAGCAGTAAAAATTAGCACGCCACTTGTAATATAGCCCTTCATTGGCCGAATTGCACAGATCAAAGGAGGAATCTAATCAATTGTTTAGTAAGGGCCCACAAAATTTCTAGTGGCGGCCCTATTGATCCTTGAATGACACAAATAGAACTGGATTGCAATTGTATTCTTTTTGCAAGAGGTCTAAAGGAAGAAAAAAGTTAACACTCAAATGGCCATGAATGAGTTTCAACTTTCAATAATTTTTGCGAAATCTTCAATTAGCAAAAATTGCTTCTATTAAAAGTTATCACTGTTTCAGCAGCATACACACATATGCTGTGAGGGCACGTGCACCAGCATTCAAACACCACATATTCTCAGAGAGTCAGCAGTGACTTGAATTACACAAATTACACTTACACAACACACACCACTACTAAACCTGTGAGCAGGCATGGTGTCTAAATCCTGATCTTCTAGTCATGCATATGAGCATATGCAGCAAAAACGGATGCTAGAAGCATTTTTACTAATTGAGCGAGATTGCAAAAATGCTTCGGTTTAAATGAATATGAAACCCAAAAAGTTTCTTTCATGATTCAGATAGAGCATCCAATTTTAATCCAATTTCCAGTTTATTTCTGATATCTAATTTGTTTTTTGTTTTCTCTTGTTATCCTTTGTTGAAAAGGATACCTAGCTAGGCTCAGGAGCTGGGAACTAGCTGCTGATTGGTGGCAGCACATGTATGCCTCCTGTCATTGGTTTACTGATGTGTTCAGTTAGCTCCTAGTAGTGCATTGCTGCACCTAGCAAGAAAATGAATCAAATAGATAATTGAAGTAAATTGTAAAGTTGTTTAAAATTGTATTTTCTATCTGTATCATGAAAGAAAAATTTTGGGTTTCATGTTCCTTTAAAATTGAAATGCACCCATGCACATTCCAATTTTGACCTTTGCATCCCTTTAATAATAAAAGTAAATGGACCTGAGTAATTCACCTATTTAAAAGTACAGTGATCCTACAATTCTGGGATGTTTTCTGCCTTTGAATGCTGTATTCAGGCCACTCTGACCTTGAGAATATGGAGCTGTAATTGTTCTCTTCCATGCTTACTGAACATCCTTCCAATAAAATATACAAATTAGTTTAATTAGATTTTAAAATAGATTTATTAACACAATAAAATACAGCTCCGTAGTACACACAATTGTCTCCATAGAAGACAGCACCATTCCTATTAAATTCAGCCCATCTACAATGTTATGTATTCTAACAGCAAACTAAACCCTTTTCAGGAATTTTTCAAATAAATAATTAAAGTATAATCAAGTATTTCAGTAGTATGACAATAAAACGGGGGAGATATGTTCACTCCTCTTATCCCTGAACTCTGTCAGCCAGACAGGGCTTCAACCCATTGCTACTAACTTCATAATGGCTGCCCCCATAATCCATCTGTGTTCTTCTCTTTCACTACAGTTATATATATGTTATTAGGGGTCTGTATTCTCATTTCAGCCAACAAGGAACAGGCAGTGGCGTCACTAGGGTTGGTGTCATCCGGGGCGGTAAGTCATGGTGTCACCCCCCCAGAAAGCAGACACACACAAAAACACAGGCAAACACACATACAAACACTCAGACACACTTAAAAACATATTCAGATGCACACACAAACACTTGGAAACACACTCAGACACACACACAAAAACACACACACAAAAACACTGAGACAAACACTGAGACACACAAAAACTCAGACACACACATACAAAATATGTAAACTGCACTGCATTAATTAGTAAGCTCATGCCTAGAGCTGCTCCCTGGCTCAGCAGAACATCAAATGAAAGATAAACAGAGCACTCTAAAATAAATCACTGAAGAAAAGGTTTAGGCGCGCAAACTATGAAAATTCTGCTCTCTGACTCTGTTCCAAGTCTGTCAGTGCACAGCCCTGGGCCGCATGTCACTGAGCAGTGAGCACAGATAGGCAGGCAGGTTTAGGCTAGCAGCGCAACTTTGCAAGCCCCACAGCACACCCACAACATTCATAGTGAAATTGGGCAGGGGAGGAGCAAAGTACAAACAAGCAAAAGCAGCCGGGAAAACTATTTGTTTAAATTGCAGCACTGGCTCAAGGGGCAAAAAAATTGTGTGTCTACAACTTCCCCAGTCCCACTAATGTTCACAAATTCCAGCCTCTAATAAAATAATCTATGCATCTCAACATTGTATTTCTTTGAATTTCAATAAAATTAAAAAAAAAAAAAAAAATTTTTTTTGGTGTCACCCCCTGGAGGGTGTCACCCGGGTGCGGCCCGCACCCCCCCCCCCCCGCACCCCCCTAGTGACGCCACTGGGAACAGGTACCAATATCCTTACACAGTCTACCAAATTATACTACACTCACTGTTAAAACCAATATTTGCTTGAATAATCCAGTGAGTATGGTATAATTTGGTGCAATATTAATCTACACATTATTTATTTCATTAGTGGCTCTTTGGCATTGGCAATAGTTAGTGGTCATCTACTTAAATGAGGTGATAAACAGTCAGTTTCATTGTTGTAATAAAAAAGCACTAAGCAGTCGCTTATATTTAATATAAATCATTGTAATATGTATTATTCATCTATTTAAATGGATTTTACCTTTTATTTTATTTTTTACTCTACATTTATGCTTCCTGTCACAGCCCTACATGGAGGAGGAAACCTTTGCAGGAAGTTTTACCTTAGCCTGATGTCATAAAACTTCTAGACTAGTGAATAGACTAAATAACAGGGAGCCAGATTTGCTCATGCCCAGAACTGACTGAATAAAAACTTATGTTTTTAAAATCCTCTGCTCTTAAAACACTGAGCACACGGCTACACTGAGAATTTTGCAAGAAAACAAATAAGTTATTTGAGTTTTTTATCCAATCTTTTTCTTTTTATATTTACTTTTGATTTAACATATTTGTTTTTACCAAATGATCACTGATTAATATCCCTTTAAGGCTGTGGAACTATCTGTGCCCCTTCATATATGGTTCCTTGAGACAGCTGTGATTGCTTTGTAATGTGCTGTAAGCCTCTCTGTCAAATAATAAGTTAACAGTTACAAAATATATAAATAATAGTGAGTCCTGTTCTGTTGGTGACTGGGCACATTGGTAGGTAGGGCCACAAAATGTTCTACCTTAGTCTCACTCTTGAACCCACCGTATATATTATTCACAGATGAACAGTCCTTTAACCCCTTGGCTGCCAGTAACAAATAAATACATAATTTACCTCTTTGGCTGCCAGTAACACATGTAAGCAGAAGTGATTTGACCTCCTTAAATGGACCTGAGACCAAAAATTTGTCTTTCATGATTCAGACAGAGGGGCCGAATTATCAAGCTCTGAACGGAGCTTGATACCCCATGTTTCTGGCGAGCCTTCAGGTCTAAAGACCGCTGCTCCATAACCTGTACGCCTGCTCTGAGGAGGCGGACAGACATCGCCAGAAATCAACTCGATCGGGTTGATTGACACCCCCTGCTAGCGGCCGATTGGCCACGAATCTGCAGGGGGCAGCATTGCACCAGCAGTTCAGCAGAACTGCTGGTGCAATGATAAATGCAGAGAGTGTATGCTGTCGGCATTTATCGATGTGCAGCAGACATGATCCGCAATATCAGATCATGTCCGCTCGCACCTTCTTAAATAAGCCCCAGAGCGTATAAATTTAAACAACTTTCCAATTTACTTCTATTATCTACTTTTCTTTGTTATATTTAATAAACAATGAGTGATAGTGTCAAAAACGGAAAAAGAGAAAAAACCTCTAAAACCACTGACTCCTATAGGAGGCGCTAAACAAAGTAAACAAACTAAAGTAACAGATTATATATATATATATATATATATATGACCTTAATGAAAAAGAATATAAAAAAATATAAAAAAAGTATAAAAAGTTAATAATATAGCTCAAAGTAAATACAAATCATGACCAGTCTTTGGATGTTTACTTACTTGGAGGCTACTTACCGGTGGAAGCCATTTTGTCAACCTAGCTCGATGCAGTGTCTGCGTACTGAGAGCGCGCTGCACATGAGCAGATCACACCATGCGGGACCGTACCATTTTCAATCAACAAGCGGGGAGTGTCAAGATTGAGGTAGCGAGCAGCATCTATTGCTGTAGAGTGTTGCAGAGTTCCAGCTCCAGTGATCCAGTGATATTGGGAGACACCGGGTTGTGGCGAGGATCAGCCAGCAGTTTTGCTGCAGAATACCAGCCTGCCTCTACCGGCACAACTGAGTGCCATCTCACTTGTGAGTACCCTATGTTTGTCCATATCTGGATTTTCTGTTTTTTTATTGATCTACACATGTGGCGCCTTTGTCCTTCTTTTTGTTTTTATGTCTTTGTTATATTTGTATCCTTTGTTCAAACAGTAGCATTGCACTATTGTGAGCCACCAATCAACAGCTCCTGAGCCTACCTAGGTATCCTTTTCAACAAAGAATACCAACAAAACAAAACAAATTAGATAATAGAAGTAAAATGGAAAGTTGTTTAAAATCACAAGCTCTATCTGAATAATGAAAGAAAAAAAATTGAGTTTCATGTCCCTTTAATTACCCCTCATTTATTTCTGCTTGATAGCTATAATGTGTTGAGGCATTTTACATTTAGCTAGCACACAGACACCTAGATAACGAGTTTTGTCGGTAAGGCCGTGCGGTGCTAACGCTCAGTTTCAGCTCACCGCTCACCTACAAACAACGCTGGTATTACAGGTTTTTTCAACCCGGCGTTAGCCTCTAAAAAGTGAGTGAAGAGCAAAATTTTGCTCCACATCTCACTGTAATACCAGCGCTGCTTACGGTAACAGTGAGCTGGCTAAACGTGCTCATGCACGATTTCCCCATAGGAAACAATGGGGCAGAATCGGCTGAAAAAAAACCTAACACCTGCAAAAAAGCAGCGTTCAGTTCCTAACACAGCCCCATTGATTCCTATGGGGAAAGAAAATTTATGTCTACACCTAACACCCTAACATGAACCCCGAGTCTAAACACCCCTAATCTTACACTTATTAAACCCTAATCTGCTGCCCTCGACATCGCCGACACCTACATTATATTATTAACCCCTAATCTTCCGCTCCGGACACCGCCGCCACCTACATTATACTTATGAACCCCTAATCTGCTGCCTCCAACATCACCAACACCTACATTATAGTTATTAACCCCTAATCTGCCCCCCAACGTTGCCGCAAATATATTAAATGTATTAACCCCTAATCTGCCGCCGCCAACGTTGCCGCCACTATAATAAAGTTATTAACCCCTAAACCTAAGTCTAACCCTAACACCCCCCTAACTTAAATATAATTTAAATAAATCTAAATAAAATAACTACAATTAAATAAATTATTCCTATTTAAAACTAAATACTTACCTATAAAATAAACCCTAAGACAACTAATAATTACATTGTAGCTAGCTTAGGCAACTTTGTATTTATTTGAACTAGGTACAATAGTTATTAAATAGTTATTAACTATTTAATAATTTCCTAGTTAAAATAAGTACAAATTTACCTGTAAAATAAACCCTAACCTAAGTTACAATTACACCTAACACTACACTATAATTAAAATAATTTCCTAAATTAACTACAATTAACTACAATTAAATTAAATAAACTAAAGTACGAAAAAAACAAATACTAAATTTCATAAAATAATAATTACAAGAATTTTAAACTAATCACACCTAATCTAATCCCCCTAATAAAATAAAAAATCCCCCCAAAATAATAAAAATCCCTACCTTATACTAAATTACAAATAGCCCTTAAAAGGACTTTTTGCGGGGCATTGCCCCAAAGTAATCAGCTCTTTTACCTTTAAAAAAAAATACAATACCCCCCAACATTAAAACCCACCACCCACACACCCAACTCTACTCTAAAACACACCCAATCCCCCCTTAATAAAACCTAACACTAACCCCTTGATGATCACCCTACCTTGAGACGTCTTCACCCAGCCGGGCAAAAGTGGTCCTCCAGAGGGGCAGAAGTCTTCATCCAATCCGGGCAGAAGAGGACCTCCAGACGGGCAGAAGTCTTCATCCAGGCGGCATCTTCTATCTTCATCCATCCGGAGCGGAGCGGGTCCATCTTCAAGCCAGCCAACGCGGAGCATCCTCTTCTTCCGACGAATGAAGGTTCCTTTAAATGACGTCATCCAAGATGGCGTCCCTTGAATTCCGATTGGCTGATAGGATTCTATCAGCCAATCGGAATTAAGGTAGAAATCCTATTGGCTGATCCAATCATTATTAGGGGGATTAGATTAGGTGTAATTAGTTTAAAATTCTTGTCATTATTTTATTATTTTATGTAATTTAGTGTTTGTTTGTTTTTCGTACTTTAGTTTATTTAATTTAATTGCAGCTAATTGTATTTAATTTAGGAAATTATTTTAATTATAGTGTAGTGTTAGGTGTATTGTAACATAGGTTAGGTTTTATTTTTAGGTTTTATTATATTTAAGCTAGGGGGAGATAGGGGGTGTTAGGGTTAGGGTTAGACTTAGATTTAGGGGGTAATACATTTAATATACTAGCGGCGACGTTGTGGACGGCAGATTAGGGGTTAATAAATGTAGGTAGGTGTCGGCGATGTTAGGGACAGCAGATTAGGGGTTAATAAAATGTAACTAGTGTTTGCGAGGCGGGAGTGCGGCGGTTTAGGGGTTAATATTTTTTTGATGTGGGGTTAAAAACTTTAGTTAACTGTTTGCAATGTGGGGGGGCCTCGGTTTAGGGGTTAATAGGTAGTTTATGGGTGTTAGTGTACTTTTTAGCACTTTAGTTAAGAGTTTTATGTTACGGCGTTAGCCCATAAAACTCTTAACTACTGACTTTTAAATGCAGTAGGAGTCTTAACAGGAGAGGGTGTACTGCTCACTTTCTCCAAGACTCGTAATACCGGCGTTAGGAAAATCCTATTAAAAAGATAGGATACGCAATTGACGTAAGGGGATTTGCGATATGCTCGAGTCGCGGAAAAAAAGTGAGTACACCTGTTCCTGCCAGACTCATAATACCAGCGGGCGTTAAAAAGCAGCGTTGGGACCTCTCAACGCTGTTTTTTAAGGCTAATGCAAGACTCGTAATCTAGGCGAGAGACTTTAAATAAAATAGACATTTCTATCCTTAGCTCCGACACTTCTTTGACACACACAAACAAAAACATTTAATATTGAGACACCATACACCTTTTGAAAAACTCTGCACTTTAGATTCACCTCCCTCACACTCTATTTCTCTACTTTACCTCCTGAAATACTCAATACAACAATGATTACATCCTTAACTGAGCGGGAATGGTACACTATTTTTCAAAAAACCTCAAAATCCGCCCACTCAGCCACTCTCTTAGAGACCAATTATAAATTTCTCCTCTGGTGGTACCTTACCCCCATAGACTAGTACATATTTGCAGAAGCAACTGACCGTTGCTGGAGAAGGTGTGCAGGAAAATGGACACCATTTCACATATGGTGGACGTGTCCTAAAATTGCAAATTATTGGCAAGATATCAACTCCACCTTGAGCTCACTCCTAAACTTTGAGATACCCTAAGACCCCCTAATATATTTATTTCACGACATTCCCAAATTCCCCTTTAAACATTATACATCACTTCTTCAGATAGCTATATGTAGTTCTAAGCAAATAGTTCCAAGACTATGGAAATCAGACTCTCCTCCCACTTTATCCATGTGGATAAATCAGATGAACCGTAATCTAACGTTGGAAAGATATTTTTATTATACCACAGGAAAGTTTGACTACTACGCTGAATTAATGTTTTTGTGGGAGTCTCATTTCTCACCCAGACAGATAAGACCTGACCCCCAAACAATGTAAACACTGAATTTCCTCTTGTCTACCAAGGTCAAACCTTCCCTCTTTTTCTCCCCGACAGCTAAGAGAGACATATAATTGTTAATGAGTAACGGGTCATTTTTATTACACAATTTATGATGAATTGACTATTTAAGTAACTTTCGCAAACTATGTTTGATATCTTAGATTTGTAAACATGTTGTAACTGTTTTGTTAACTATTTATTGTTTTTATGGCTGCCTCTACCTTACTTTGCACTAACAGTAGAAAGCCTCGGACATGGACTACAAAATAAGGCATCTCTCTCAGAACTTACCAAAGGACACTATGAGGCCGATTTACCAAATGTCTGTCGGACTTGATCCGACAGTGCGGATCAGGTCCGACAGACATCGCTGAATGTGGAGAACAATACGCTCTCCATATTCAGCATTGCACCAGCAGCTCTTGTGAGCTGCTGGTGCAACGCCGCCCCCTGCAGACTCAGTAGGGGGTGTCAATCAACACGATCGTACTCGATCAGGTTGAATTCCGGCGATTCCTGTCCGCCTCATCAGAGCAGGCGGACGAGGTTATGGAGCAGCGGTCTTTAGACCGCTGCTTCATAACTGCTGTTTCTGGCAAGTCTGAAGGCTCCCCAAAACATGGCCCTTCAAGCTCCATACGGAGTTTGATAAATGGGCCTCTATCAGTTCAGAAGCTATTTGCAAGTGTATGATGCTCTAATTATTGAAAGACAGAGACCATATCATATTACTGTTGTAAAATTTCTTTATTGTTATGTTAAAATTTGACATAAATAAAAAGATTGAAAAAAAAAAATAATGGACATTTCTAGATTGTTCCCACAGGAAAAGGGCCCTCAATTCCTCCTGTATTTGTTTGAAACATATTCACAGTCCTAGAAGACATAAAGAGAGGCGCCTCATAGTGTAACACAGTACAGCATCCTCCAGAGAACGTAACTCAGATCAGCCTGATGAAACGGCACGTCTGCCGAGAAACACGTTGCTGTTATCTATTAATATGTTTTAATAAAATACACTTTTTATAAGCTTGTTATACTCATTTTGGGACTCATATCACTTATATTCTGTATTTATCCTGCACATTTGTAGTGCACCTTTACTCACATTGTGTAAAATTGTTTGAAAAATGGTGTCCTGTCTCTTAAAAATATTGTATCATCGTCTTACTTTTATCTTTTGTACCCATGAACAGCGCAATAGAATTTGTTGGTGCTGTATAAATAAAGTTTAATAATGAAAAAAATAATAATAATTTGTGTCCAGTATTTTCTGAAGATTTTAATGTACAGCTTAATAAAATACTGGCCTGTCAGGTTGACAACTGGAAATCTGCCAACCCTACCTCATATATATATATATATATATATATATATATATATATATATATATATATATATATATATATATATATATATATATATATATATATATATATATAGCAGCAGCAATTCAACCTACTCCCAGCTGATGAGTGGCAATAACCACGAAACAGCTGTCCTGGGATTGGTCTGAATCACTGTACTACCCCTAGCTAAGCTTAGAAGCTGTGTAATGCGGCGATGCTATGGCGTAAAGGGAAGTCTGCCTTAAAAAGCAGGCTAGAAGTAAAAAAGCGAGTCATTGTGAACCTCATTTGCATATCTCACCCAGAATCCCTTTACAGTATATATATATATATATATATATATATATATATATATATATATATATATATATATATATATATATATATATATATATAAAATCTGTATATGTATGGCAAAATTATATTCACTGCATATCTATAAACTGGGCTCCAAGCCTCCAAATAACAATTATATCTGTCTTAAAATACATACTGGTCTTCAAAGTACCTATCTAAATACACTGATTACACTGAATATTCCATTTGCACAGACAACACTAAAATAGACAACGTTTTCTACACAATAATAGTAAGTTCAATCAAACACCATACTTGCCCAGTTATAACATTGTTCCTTTACTAGAAAATCACAATAAATACTATAATATAATAAAAGCAATACTTACGCTGTAGAAATTAAAAACAATCATAGTAAAATTTTATTAAACACCAACTGCAACACTGTCTGCACAAATGTTCAGCCAGATGGCACTCCATACAACTTATTTCAAGGGCACCCTTCTTCATCAGGTGCCCTTCATCTGTTTGCTGGTGAAAATTAACTTCCTTACCCTGCATCATAGATAGGGATGGGCGAATGTTTCTAAAAATTTGAAATTTAAAATTAATTTTGATACATTCATTCGTTCAAATCGAACTTCGAATGTTTATATAACATTCTAACATTCTATTTTCGAATTTTCGTTTTCAAATTTTTGAATAAAATTCAAAAATATTAGTTTGAATAATAGAATGTTTAGCTATGTATTCATTCAATTTCGAAATGTTATATTCGAATTTGAATGTGACATTCGAATTCGAATGTGACATTCAAATTCAAAATAGTATTTCTAGTCTACAACTGTATTTAATAAATGTAATATTCGAATTTGAATGCTACATTCGAATTTGAATGTCACATTCAAATTTGAAATAGTATTTCTAGTCTAATACTGTGTTTTAATGTAATATTCTAATTAGAATGTGACATTCAAATTTGAAATAGTATTTCTAGTCTAATACTGTGTTTTTTAAATGTAATATTCAAATTCGAATGTGACATTCGAATTCAAATGTGACATTCAAATTCAAAATAGTATTTCTAGTTTACAACTGTGTTTAATTAATGTAATATTCAAATTCGAATGCTACATTCGAATTTGAATGTAACATTCGAATTCGAAATAGTATTTCTAGTCTAATACTGTGCTCTTTAAATGTAATTTTCAAATTCGAATGTGACATTCGAATTCAAAATAGTATTTCTAGTCTAATACTGTGTTTTATAAATGTAATATTCGAATTTGATTGTGACATTCGAATTTGAATGTTACATTCGAATTCGAAATAGTATTTCTAGTCTACAACTGTGTTTTATTAATGTAAAATTCTAATTCGAACGTGAAATTCGAATGTGACATTTGATTTCGAATGTGACATTAGAAAACTGTAAATAATATTCGAAAATAGAATTTTTAAGAATATTCGTTCTTATTAACATTCTATTATGTAAATCGAATGTCTACAATAACATTCGTTCTAACATTCGAATTAGAAAATAAACACATTCGCCCTTCCCTAAATAGAGTTATTGATTAGTGTAGGAGCTTAGTTTTATTTGTCCATAACTAGTCAAAACTTAAAGGGACATTAAACTGCAGGGCACAACTACCCTAGAATGGTTACTACTCACTTTGCTATTACATTTTTTCCGGCTCCTGCAGCTCTTTTCAAATCTGTTCTCCTGTTTTAATAGCTTAAAGGGGCCAGATACTGAAGCTCCGCCTCTTTGTACTTGGGGGCAGCCATCTTGGAGCTGTAGCGTATCATGTCGGCCCGACATCAATAAATGCCAACAGCATACGCTGTCGGCATTTATCATTGCACAAGCATTTTGTGTGAAATGCTTGTGCATTACCGCCCTCTGCACATTCGCGGTCAATCGGCCGCTAGCAGGGGGTGTCAATCATCCCGATTGTATCCGATCGGGATGATTGCTATTCGCCACCTCATTGGTGGCAGATGAGTTAAGGAGCAGCGGTCTTAAATTTTTCTTTGCATAAATGTTTTGTTGATGATCCATTTATATAGCCCATACAGTTTTTTTTTGTTTTTTTAAATGGATAGTTTTACTTATTTTAAAATAATATTGCTCTGATTTTCAGACTAACCAAGCCCCAAAGTTTTAGGAGAATACCGACGTATATCTATTCCATCTTGCTCCTGTTTGTGTAAAGGGTCTTTTCATATGCAAATGAAGGGGGAGGGAGGAGTATCTGTTATTTCCCACTTGCAGTGGGTGTTTCAGTAACCTTTTAAACAGAGCTAAACTGGAAGCTTCTAACTAAGTTTTTAAAAGGTTTTATACTGGATCTTTATGTCAGTATCTGTCATATTCTTCATTATAGTAGTGTCTATTACATGCAGTTATATGAAAATTGGTGTATACTGTCCCTTTAAGACTGCTGCTTCTTAACTTACGTTTCAGGGGAACCTGAAACTACGGGCGTAGATAGCAGCATTCTTGTTAAATCTACCCCTTAGATTTGGATTAAATATAGAGACTCAATTTCTAATGGAAGCTATCTCAAACTTTATTATACCACCAACAGAAAATAACAAATTGACAAAAAGGCTTGCCTCACCTGTTGTTGAATATATGAACTTGCTTACTACAGCTTAGTTTTATTTTATTCGGTTTATCCTATATAGTTTATATATATATATATATATATATATATATACACAGAGAGAAATGCACTCACAGGAACGAACAACTAGCTCAATACCATTGTTAGCCTGTTCTATGGCGAATTACCACCTGGGTGCAACTTCTTTTAGCTCAGCAATGCTTTTCACAGAGTAGAACTTTCCTGTAGTATATCAGTCTGATCCCGCCTATTACGGTCAGTCCAGCTCCGAAATACCAGGCAATTCCTCTCTGAACAAGGAACACAGCAACCCCAGACGATCGTTTCAGCCTTCATTGGGCCTCGTCAGTGAGATGTAGCAGTATTCCTCTAAGCACACTGAGCAAGGAGTCCACGTCTGGTTGCCCCTTTTTCCCATAGGGAGACTAAATACACACAGAGAGAAATACACTCACAGGAACGAACAACTAGCTTAATACCATTGTTAGCCTGTTCTATGGCGAATTACCACCTGGGTGCAACTTCTTTTAGCTCAGCAATGCTTTTCACAGAGTAGAACTTTCCTGTAGTATATCAGTCTGATCCCGCCTATTACGGTCAGTCCAGGCCGAAACGATCGTCTGGGGTTGCTGTGTTCCTTGTTCAGAGAGGAATTGCCTGGTATTTCGGCGCTGGACTGACCGTAATAGGCGGGATCAGACTGATATACTACAGGAAAGTTCTACTCTGTGAAAAGCATTACTGGGCTAAAAAGCTGCACCCAGGTGGTAAATCGCCATAGAACAGGCTAACAATTTTATTGAGCCAGTTGTTCGTTCCTGTGAGTGCACTTCTCTCTGTATGTATTTAGTCTCCCTATGGGAAAAAGGGGCAACCAGACGTGGACTCCTTGCTCAGTGTGCTTAGAGGAATATAGCTACACCTCACTGACGAGGCCCAATGAAGGCCGAAACGATCGTCTGGGGTTGCTGTGTTCCTTGTTCAGAGAGGAATTGCCTGGTATTTCGGCGCTGGACTGACCGTAATAGGCGGGATCAGACTGATATACTACAGGAAAGTTCTACTCTGTGAAAAGCATTACTGGGCTAAAAAGCTGCACCCAGGTGGTAAATCGCCATAGAACAGGCTAACAATTTTATTGAGCCAGTTGTTCGTTCCTGTGAGTGCACTTCTCTCTGTATGTATTTAGTCTCCCTATGGGAAAAAGGGGCAACCAGACGTGGACTCCTTGCTCAGTGTGCTTAGAGGAATATAGCTACACCTCACTGACGAGGCCCAATGAAGGCCGAAACGATCGTCTGGGGTTGCTGTGTTCCTTGTTCAGAGAGGAATTGCCTGGTATTTCGGCGCTGGACTGACCGTAATAGGCGGGATCAGACTGATATACTACAGGAAAGTTCTACTCTGTGAAAAGCATTACTGGGCTAAAAAGCTGCACCCAGGTGGTAAATCGCCATAGAACAGGCTAACAATTTTATTGAGCCAGTTGTTCGTTCCTGTGAGTGCACTTCTCTCTGTATATATATATATATATATATATATATATATATATATATATATATATATATATATATATATTATCAGCTAATATATTCAAGTTGTAATAGGGATGGGCGAATGTTTTGCAACTCGCTGGCGGTGGGACTGCTATAAAAAATGAAATCCTCATTGAAAAACCAGCAATGTACAGGGTATGTGGCTGGTCCTTAACCCTTTCCTGATGGGCCGAATTTATATACATCGGAACAAAGTTCAGATGTAAACAAATTGAAATCACACGATCATGCATGCAATCGCAAGTCCCATTTTTTATTTTTAAACGTTCTATTTTATTTCATATATACAAAACTCTTTTTTTAATTTGAATGTCTTTTAATGTTAATTTAAAGAGACATTAAATCCAATTTTTTAAACAACTTTACAATTTACGTCTATTATCTAATTTTGTTTTCTTGGTACTCCTTCAGAAGCAGTAATGCACTACTGGAAGCTAGCTGATGACTTCTACACATATACAGTATATTTCTTGACATTGGCATCACCCAATGTGTGCAAATAGCTTCCAGTAGGGAATTGCTATTTCTTCAAAAAAGGATACTAAGAAATTTAAAGGTGACATGAAAGCCAAAAAAAAATCTTTCATGATTCATATATGAGAATAAAATTTAAAAAAAAATTCCAATTTACTTCTATTATCAAATTTGCTTAGTTCTCATGTTATTCTTTGTTGAAGAGATATCTAGATAGGTAGCGTGCACATGTCTGGGACACTACGTGACAGGAAATAGTGCTGCCATCTAGTGCTCTTGCTAATGTATAGCATTGCTGCTAAACTGCTGCTATATAGTGCTGCAGACACTATGGGGCCTATCTATCAAGCTCCAAAAGGAGCTTGACTGCCCGTGTTTCTGGCGAGTCTTCAGACTCGCCAGAAACAGCAGTTATAAAGCAGCGGTCACAAAGACTGCTGCTCCATAACCTGTCCGTCTGCTCTGAGCAGGCGGACAGACATCGCCGGAAATCAACCCGATCGAGTACGATCGGATTGATTGGCAGCTCCCTGCTGGCGGCCCATTGGTCGCGAGTCTGCAGGGGGCGGCTTTGCACCAGCAGCTCTTGTGAGTTGCTGGTGCAATGCTGAATACGGAGAGCGTATTGCTCTCCGCATTCAGCGAGGTCTTGCGGACCTGATCCGCACTGTTGGATCAGGTCCGCAAGACCTTTCATAAATAGAGGCCAAAGAATTTGATAATTGAAGTAAATTGGAAAGTTGTTTAAAATCGTATGTTCTATCTGAATCAAGAAAGAAAAAAAAATAGGTTGTATGTCCCTTTAAGTAAATCTGATAAAAGAAGTAAATTAGAAAGTTTAAATACAAAAATGCTTTTTTTGTGTCCCTTTAATGTGTTATATAAAGTAGAGAGACTCTTGCATTGAATGATGCACACTTGTGTTTATCTTTTTGCTTTGAGTGCTATAGCAAATTTTTGCAAATATGTTGTTAAGACGACTATCAAATTCGAGCTGGCAGATAATCCTATACTTTGTCAATAGAGAGCTTTGAAAGATTCCATCGTCTTCTTAGTTCCAGTTTCCTAAATACAAGGCATCAGCTGAAATGAAAGGGTGACTGATTGCATTTTACACATGCTCTAGCACATATTTTCTTGAGTATAAAGTTTCAAGCAATGGTTGCTTCATGCTAATCCAGCCAATAGTTGCAGACCATTAAAAATAACTCTCTCATTTCTGTGTCACTTTTGAGTGCTTTGTGGGAAAATAATTTTCCCGTAAAAAAAAATAAAAAATGGGAAAACCGTGATGACAACTTACTCTCATCGTGTACAAAGTCTGGAAATCTTACTGTGCAGGATCAGTACCCAGCTGGCTAAAGTGCCAGTTATTTGCACACTGCACAGTTCTGCCACAGCTGTCCATGGAACATTTCAAATATCAAAATGCAACGTTTGTTTGTGCAGAGATGTTAAGGAAGAATTTCCAGGGAAAAATAGAGACTCTGAAACCATGAAATAGGAGAGTGTTACAGTTGTATATGTTTACTGTGCTATGGATTACAGATGATAAAAATTACTTGTAATATTACTTTAACAGTTTAGTTATAAGCAATGATTTAAAGGGACATGAAAACCAGAATTTTTCTTTCATGATTCAGATAGATCATCATAAAATTTTAAACAACTTTCCAATTTACTTCTATTATATAATTTGCTTCATTCACTTTGTATATTTTGTTGAAGAAGCAGCAATGCACTAATGGGAACTAGTTTGATGCATTGAGTTAGCCAATAATATGAGGCATACATATGTTGCCACCAATCAGCAGCTTCTGAGTCTATCTAGGTATTCTTTTCAACAAAAGATACCAAGAAAACAAATTAGATCATTGAAGTAAATTGGAAAGCTGTTTAAAATTGTATGCTCTATCTGAATCATGAAAATAAAATGTGGGTTTCATGTTATTTTAAGTACATGTATTTTTAAATAAAAGCTAATACATTTTTTTTAATTTTTTTTTATTGAGGTTTTGAGAAGTTACAACCAATAAAATAAGTCTGCAAAGCAGTTCCAACAAAATAACAACATGAATATACATAACAAACAAGATATTGGCATAAGAGATAACCTCCAAATATTAATATGGTGGTCCCATCTACTCTATGAAAAGTATTATGTAGCTATATCCTTGAGTAATGATAATCAATGTACAGTAACAAAGTGCTTTCTTAAATAGGGAGGATAACTGCTAATATATGACATGGCACTAAATTACACATTCTTTATGGATAATCAGGATGTGGGTACCATGATTAATATGTACTGCAGGAAGTCATCTATGAAACCTCATTTTTATTTTTGTTAGAAGGGAATTAGACAGCGAGCAAGAGCCGCTCAAAATGGGGGGAAGAGGTGGGGCTTTTTTAGGTTATATGAGAGGGTTTTAGAATATATGAGGAAGAGGTATTTATACCATAAAGGAGTGGAGGGGGATATACTAAATACAATGATCTCTAGTTATCAAGCTCCGTAAGGAGCTTGATGGCCCCTGTTTTTGGCGAGTCTTCAGACTCGCCAGAAACAGCAGTTATGAAGCAGCGGTCACAAAGACCGCTGCTCCATAACCTGTCCGCCTGCTCTGAGCAGGCGGACAGACTTCGCCGGAAATCAACCCAATCGAGTACGATCGGGTTGATTGACACCCCCCTGCTGGCGGCCTATTGGCCATGAGTCTGCAGGGGGCGGAGTTGCACCAGCAGCTCTTGTGAGCTGCTGGTGCAATGATGAATAGGGCGAGTGTATTGTTTGCCGTATTCAGCGAGGTCTGGTGGACCTGATCCGCAGTGTCGGATCAGGTCCGCCAGACCTTGATAACTAGAGGCCATAATCTGACCATACACCACACTGGAGGAATGTACTACAAAACTAGTGTATCCTTCAAAACTATTCTAGTGGGAAACATTGAGGTCTTGGGTGGAACAGGTATATATGTATATAGGTTTCAGAGATATTGTAAAGGGTTCAAATAACCATAGTAAAATATAAAAAATAAAAAAAAGAATAGGTCGTTTGTGATATAATGCATGATATATGTTCTGTCTCCATGGAAATCATTAAGCTAGATACTATCATTCCTAAACAATAAAGTACCTAAGAGTATGGGCAAATGGCTTAGAGCTATACAGTGTCACACAAAGTAGTTGGACTATAAATAGAAGACGTCACATTAGTAGCAATGTTATGATAAATTTCCACTATAATATATACATCAAGGTCACTTATCTCTTCAAACTAAGATATACAGATGGAGTACCACATATGACAGTATGACCATAGACCCCTGAATTATCTCCCACATTGTATAAAAAATAATAAGAGCATTCAAAAAGTAAGACCCTTAGCTTAATTCTACCAACTAATTATCCTCTAGCTAGGCTCTCAATGTAAACATTGAGAACATACATGAGTAAGACAAGAGTTTGACATAGAGGTATAAGACATTTGGGTAGCTGTACATGTGGAGATAATCCAGGTTTGAAAGCAGAAGAGTATGGCGTACACCTTAGTATTGGCAGACTGGAGGGAGGGGGCAGTGCGCAGATTTATCTCTAGGTAGATATCTTGGGGGCACCTAAGTTTTATAGGACAGTAGATAAAAGTATTTTAGCCTGGATTTGATTGTCTCTAGGTATATGGGTCTAGGAACAGTGAGTGCTAGCGATCTATATGATGCCCTCTAAGGATCTTAAACTGGTATGGCGTAGATAGTTAAACAAGGGGAGTAGAAATCAGTTGGTAGCAAGGACAAATAAATTGCATACACATAATCCTAGTACATCTGGATAGATTCATATTGGGTCTCTATAACTAGATATCTATATCCCCAGGGGAGAGTTTGGGAAAATGGCTTAGAGCTATACAGTTTCACATGAAGTAGTTGGACTATAAGTAGAAGACGTCACATTAGAAGAAATGTTATAATAAATTTCCACTATAATATATACATCAAAGTCACTTATCTCTTCAAACTAAGATATACAGATGGAGTACCGCATATGACAGTATGACCATAGACCCCTGAATTATCTCCCACATTGTATAAAAAAACAATAAGAGCATTCAACAAGCAAGACCCTTAGCTTAATTCCACCAACTAATTATCCTCTAGCTAGGCTCTCAATGAAGACATTGAGAGCATACATGAGTAGGACAAGAGTTTGACATAGAGGTATAAGACATTTGGGCAGCTGCACATGTGGAGATAATTTAGGTTTGAAAGCAGAAGAGTATGGCGTACACCTTAGTATTGGCAGACTGGGGGGAGGGGGCAGTGCGCAGATTTATCTCTAGGTAGCTATCTTGGGGGCACCTAAGTTTTATAGGGCAGTAGATAAAAGTATTTTAGCCTGGATTTGATTGTCTCTAGGTATATGGGTCTAGGAACAGTGAGTGCTAGCAATCTATATGATGCCCTCTAAGGATCTTAAACTGGAACTGCGTAGATAGTTAAACAAGGGGAGTAGAAATCAGTTGGTAGCAAGGACTAATAAATTGTATACACATAATCCTAGTACATCTGGATATATTCATATTGGGTGTCTATAAATAGATAGATATCTATATCCCCAGGGGAGAGTTTGATCTTACTGAATTAGGGAGACAGTAACTTAATAGAAGTCATGTATATAAGCATGGAAACGTTTGGGAAAAAACACCCATATAGATACAATAAGAACCTGGTAAAACACAAGAGCCCCAGGGCTAACTTAATGGGGTAGGAACACATAGGTTAACAAACAAGCATTTAAACTATGGTATGATAGTGGGAGACACAACCTGTCCTCCTATGCCTTATGGGAAAGAAAAAGGGTAATATGAATGTTAGGATCACAAGTTCTCCAAAGGTGGGTGAAGAGACGCTCTATAGTGGAGTTATCATAGACGGTAGACCCTTCATCCAAAGCCTCTCTTTGGGAGATAAGACAATCTAGGGAGGCGCCAGGGTGGTAAACCATACATACTGTAGACCGGCCATAAGTTCGATAGAAGCCATTAGCTATAGAGTGAAGGAAGTCTTAACAGGGTGTATGAGCTGCGGGATATGGATATCTCAATGTCCGTGGTGTATGTGCGGTAGTGAATGTCTTTTCGTTCCCCCATGATACCCGGTGTTAACTTGGTGGTTCCCCTTTCTCTGACCGAGGCCTTCCTGTATGCCCGGTGGCCAGCCACATCAAACTGGGTCATAGCTGTAAAGGACTCCGGTGGAGGGTTATGAAGCCCAGCGGATGTGGGGAGACCAAACGAGGACGCAGGAGATATGAACTCTCTGTTGTAAGAAACATGACCCAGTTGTTTTGGAGGCTCTCTTGTCTTACTTTCAGAATCCAGCTTGGGGGAGGAGGTACCGCTCTCGTCTCCGCATGTCTTGTCATATGGTAGATAGTTAAAATGAAGAAAAAACAAACTGGCGCTATAAAAATAGCTAGGATTAAGCTACTATTACTAATGTGTTTATATTAAATAGTGTTGATTGAAAAATAATAAAAATGGTGACTCTTTTTATAAATAATTGTGTTCGTATTATATAATACCCTTCAATAGTTAAGTGAAGCAATGAATGGTGATGACGAATATTCGCAAACCATATGTGATAAAATAAGGTGGAAAAGAGTTAATTCCTATAATATATTACCTAAGAATAACACAGTTACTATGTAACTAAGAGGGTGTGTATTAAAGGATTAAACAGAGGAGCTGATTGACCTCTGTTTTATGCGGCCAATATCAACAAATGTATTTACTATGTCAAAAACTAAGAAACAGATATGTATATATAAGAATATTTATTCTAAACTATTACAAATATATAAAATGCACTCGTTATACATGGAATAAAAACTGGGTTCTTAAAAGATCAAGGGATGTCTCCCTTATAAGCTAATAAAAAAGGATTCAAGCCGGCTTGTAAATACTGCAAATGTACTGAGAACGTCTACAAAATCGTTCCTGTTAAGTGAAAGTCATAGGGATTGTGGATTATAAGGTACCTTACTAAGTTCTGCAAGACAGAAGTTAGTTACTGGATCGAGTATCTGTTCCGTTTGCTCTCCTCCGCGTCTGTATCCATCTGGATCTTTCGCGGTTGAATACAAACCGCACACCTCCTACGTGATTGGTGGTTCCTGTGTTACACCCCTCGTCTGATTGGTCTGAGGGATACAGGTAGTGGAGATGTCTACGGAGGTGTTGGATATGCAGTAGATAATGGTAGCTAAATTCTTGTAATTGAATTTGTTAGATTAAAACAATGAATAAGAAAAGGCACCCTGTTAGGGGTCGTAAACAAATGCGATAGTAAAAGTTCTTTTTCCGTGGGCACTTGTTCTGTGCTGATCAGATCCTTAATCCTCTATGCGGCTTTATCTCCTAAATTGAACAAAATTAAAGAGTCCACAGGGGGTTGGATCGCAGCTAAAATATTAATGAAACTGTAGAGTGTCCCACTAGTAGAAACAAAGCAAAACAACTGGAGTATTTCTACGCGTTTCACCCTATGAGGGCTTTATCTTGATAGGGTGAAACGCGTAGAAATACTCCAGTACGATTTTGTACGATTTAGGAGATAAAGCCGCATAGAGGATTAAGGATCTGATCAGCACGGAACAAGTGCCCACGGAAAAATAACTTTTACTATCACATTTGTTTGCGACCCCTAGCAGGGTGCCTTTTCTTATTCATTGTTTTAATCTAACAAATTCAATTACAAGAATTTAGCTACCATTATCTACTGCATATCCAACACCTCCGTAGACGTCTCCACTACCTGTATCCCTCAGACCAATCAGACGAGGGGTGTAACACAGGAACCACCAATCACGTAGGAGGTGTGCGGTTTGTATTCAACAGCGAAAGATCCAGACGGATACAGACGCCGAGGAGAGCAAACGGAACAGATACTCGATCAAGTAACTAACTTCTGTCTTGCAGAACTTAGTAAGGTACCTTACAATCCGCAATCCCTATGACTTTCACTTAACAGGAATGATTTTGTAGACGTTCTCAGTACATTTGCAGTATTTACAAGCCGGCTTGAATCCTTTTTTATTAGCTTATAAGGGAGTCGACCCTTGATCTTTTAAGAACCCAGTTTTTATTCCATGTATAACAAGTGCATTTTATATATTTGTAATTGTTTAGAATAAATATTCTTATATATACATATCTGTTTCTTAGTTTTTGACATATTAAATACATTTGTTGATATTGGCCGCATAAAACAGAGGTCAATCAGCTCCTCTGTTTAATCCTGTAATACACACCCTCTTAGTTACATAGTAACTGTGTTATTCTTAGGTAATATATTATAGGAATTAACTCTTTTCCACCTTATTTTATCACATATGGTTTTCGAATATTCGTCATCACCATTCATTGCTTCACTTAACTATTGAAGGGTATTATATAATACGAACACAATTATTTATAAAAAGAGTCACCATTTTTATTATTTTTCAATCAACACTATTTAATATAAACACATTAGTAATAGTAGCTTAATCCTAGCTATTTTTATAGCGCCAGTTTGTTTTTTCTTCATTTTCACTAACCACATATTAAACTACTGAGGAGGAGTAGTTTCATGACCAGGCTTATTAGGATTTTAGTTTAAGCGCCATTCTCTTTTCCACTAAATCATATGGTAGATAGACCTCCTTTTTATCCGCCATCTTAGCCGAGTCTCCATGCTCCCCATCTCCAGTCATTCTAATGATATCTGTGAGGTTTTTGAAGTAATTGCCCATTCGATGATCTAGGCTGTCCAGTAGTGCCCATATCTGTCGGGCGAGATCCTCCTCCATGGATGACTTAGGTCTAGATGGTATTAAACCCTGTAATAATATCAAAAAGAAAATACACTCTCCTGGGTAGCCCACACACCGGAAGAGGGGGGGGGGGGGGTAGATGGTGTTGTGAGATGGGCCACAGCGCTCCGATTTGAGTGTAATAAATTAACCCTTCAGCTTGAGTTAAACACAATAATTTTAGTAGATCCAGGATCAGGATTGCTTCTTTGTGCAGTTTAGATGGCTATTATGTGAAGAGCTTGAGATATTAACACAAAAGCCGATAGTTTCTGCAAGTTAGATTCGGAGCTGCACTATTCTGAGTCTTCTCATGTCTGTGGCTTGGTCACGCCCCCCAAGCTAATCCATTTTTTAATCTATAGCATACTTCTTCCATTTAGAATCACTAAATAATGCCATATATTTCATTGCAGTTGTATTAGGCATGTGCATTTGGATCATTTGTCATTATCCAAATGCGGAAGAAGGTGGCTGCTCACAGCATTTTGCTCTCTTTGGAGCCGGATTCCATCTAGTGAAAGTGCAACACACTAAGATCTGTGCAAATCCAGATCTTAATGTGTTACTCTTTAACAAGAAGTAATTAGGCTCTAAAAAAAGCTGGAAGCCGAGAGCACCGCCTTCTTCCGCATTTGGATCATCACAAATGATCCGAATGCACATGTCTAGAAAGCATTACTGACATTTAGCCACCAATCAGCAAGCGCTACCCAGGTGCTGAATCTAAAATAGGCTGGCTGGTATGCTTTCATTCCTGCTTTCCAAATAAAGATACCAAGAGAACGAAGAAAAGTTAATAATAGGAGTAAATTAGAAAGTTGCTTAAAATTGCATGCTCTATCTGAATCATGAAAGAAAAAATGTAGGTTTAGTGTCCCTTTAATAAAGGCAATATAGTTTTTTTTATGTTGCTTTTAGTAGTTGTTTTGCAAGTGTAATACAATTTAAAGGAACAATAAACATTTAATATGTTACAGATTTCTACACTATGTTATGTAGCATGAGGATAACCTTTTGTTTAAAAAAATATATATAAAAAAAAGGCCCCTAAAAGTGTAGTTACTTTGTAAGCGCAGCTGTCCTCTTCAGCACAGCAGTGTTTTTTTAACCACTGCATCATGTGATTAAACAACACGCCCAATCGCACCATTCAAATAAATGTAGAGAGCTCATGCGCTATGTAAAGCAGCTGACAGCTTTGCCTAACGCGGGAGCTGCCTAGTTACAGTTCGTGGCAAAATTGTTGGAAAAAAACTGCTGCGCTGAAGATGATGGCTGCGCTTACATTAGTGGCCTAATAGTGTATTAGTGCACATAGTGAAGATTTATGTATCATATTAGACAATGTTTACTGTCCCTTTAAGATTGTATAAATTAAAGGGACAATAAATTTAATTTTTAATCCCTTCCCCAACCCCCCCCCCCCAAAAAAAATATGTTTAACCCCTTCACTACCGGGAATTCCAGAGAAAAAGTTCATTTTTGTTACATTATTGCTATCACTCCATTTAAACAGAAATAGAGCCTAGTTTTTTTTATTTACCTATCAAAATGATATATATATATATATATTTTTAGTAAACAGCCTAAGGTATTGGGCTAGGCCCATTTTGGTATATTTTATTCCATTGTTTCGCCACCAAATGTGATCATATAAAAAAAAATTGTTAACTTTTCACAAACTTTATGTTTCTCACTGAAATTATTTACATACTGCTTGTGCAATTATAACACAAATGGATGTAAAAGCTTCTCTGGGGTTCCCTTTGCTTAGAAGTAGCAGATATGCTTGGCTTTGCCATTGGTTTTTGGTAATTAGAAGGCTGCTAATTGCAACTGTGCATTATACTTTTGAACGTCCTGGCAGTAAAGAGGTTAATTAGTTATCTGGCTAGTATTCTAGTGTAAGGATTACCCTTCCACCTTCCTGATCTCTCCCAAACAGCTCTCTCCCCCCACCACCACCCATATTCCTCGCAACCATCTTAGGTACTGGAATCTGCCAGTATTAAGGGATTTTTTGTGTGTGTGTTTTTTTTTTACAGTATTTTTTTATTGATTAAGATTATACAAAAGTCAACCCAATGGGTTCATGAGATATACATAAAGTGAAGTCATTAATAAAAAAGATAGGTACATTGAATTAAAATAAAAGAGTTAGACATTCACTCATTAATATACCTAACTAACTGCTAGATTACGAGTTTTGCATTATGAGCGGCTCGGTGCTAACTTGCAAGTTATTTCCACCGCTCACCTCCCTATAGCACTGCTATTAGAGGTTTGCAAAAACCCGGCGTTAGCAGGCTATATGGCAGCGTTGAGCTCCATTGAGCTCCATACCGCACCCAAATACCAGCGCTGCTTTGAGCTGGTTTTTACGTGCTCGTGCACGATTTCCCCATAGACACCAATGGGGAGAGCCGGCTAAAAAAAAGCCTAATACCTTCAATAAAGGAGCGTGAAGCTCCATAACGCAGCCCCATTGATTCCTATGGGGAAAGAAAATGTATGTTTACACCTAACACCCTAACATAAACCCTGAGTCTAAACACCCCTAATCTGCTGCCCCTGACATCGCCGACACCTACATTACACTTATTAACCCCTAATCTGCCACCCCCGATATCGCGACACCTACCTACACTTAACCCCTAATCTGCTGCCCCCGACATGGCCGACACCTACCTACACTTATTAACCCCTAATCTGCTGTCCCCAATGTCGTCGCTACCTACATTAAACTTATTAACCCCTAATCTGCCACCCCCAATGTCGCCGCAACCTATATAAATTTATTAACACCTAATCTGCCGCCCCCAACATCGCCGCTACCTTCATTACACTTATTAACCCCTAATCTGCCGTCCCTGACATTGCCACCACCTACCTACACTTATTAACCCCTAATCTGCCGCCCCCAATGTCGCTGCAACCTACATAAATGTATTAATCCCTAATCTGCCGCCCCCAACATCGATGCTGCATACATTACACTTATTAACCCCTAATCTGCCACCCCCAACATCGTTGCTACCTACCTACACTTATTAACCCCTAATCTGCCGCCCCCAACGTCGCCACCACTATACTAAAGTTATTAACCCCTAAACCTTACCCTAAGTCTAACCCTAACCCTAACATAACCCTAACCCTAACACCACTAACTTTAACATAATTAAAATAAATCTAAATAAAAATTACAATTAATACCTAAATAATTCCTATTTAAAACTAAATACTTACCTGTAAAATAAACCCTAAGATAGCTGCAATATAACTAATAGTTACATTGTAGCTATCTTAGGTTTTATTTTTATTTCACAGCTAAGTTTGTATTTATTTTAACTAAGTAGACTAGTAAGTAAAAAATTAACTATTTAATAACTACCTAGTTAAAATAAATACAAATTTACCTGTAAAATAAAACCTAATGTGTCTTACACTAACACCTAACATTACACTACAATTAAATAATTTACATTAATCAAATACAATTAACTAAATTACAAAAAATAATAAACACTAATTTACACAAAATAAAAAAGAAATTATCAAATATTTTAACTAATTACACCTAATCTAATAGCTCTATCAAAATAAAAAAGCCCCCCCGAAATAAAAAAACTCTAGCCTAAACTAAACTGTCAATAGCCCTTAAAAGGGCCTTTTGCGGGGGATTGCCCCAAAGAAATCAGCTCTTTTACCTATAAAAAAAATACAAACAACCCCCCAACAGTAAAACCCACCACCCACACAACCAAACCCCCCAAATAAAATCCTTTCTAAAAAACCTAAGATCCCCATTGCCATGAAAAGGGCATTTGTATGGGCATTGCCCTTAAAAGGTCATTTAGCTCTTTTCCATTGCCCAAAGTCCCTAATCTAAAAATAAAACCCACCCAATAAACCTTTAAAAAAACCTAACACTAACCCCCGAATATCCACTTACAGTTTTTGAGGACCGGACATCCATCCTCAACAAGCCGGGAGAAGTCTTCATCCAAGCTGGCATAAGTCCTCAACGAAGCCGGGAGAAGTCTTCATCCAAGCGGCAAGAAGTGGTCCTCCAGGCGGGCAGAAGTCTTCATCCAGACGGCATCTTCTATCTTCATCCTTCCATCTTCAAGGCATCCGGCGCGGTGCATCCTCTTCTTTTGACAGCTACTGAGGAATGAAGGGACGTTTAAGGGACGTCATCCAAGATGGCATCCCTTGAATTCCGATTGGCTGATAGAATTCTATCAGCCAATCAGAATTAAAGTTGAAAAAATCATATTGGCTGATGCAATCAGCCAATAGGATTGAGCATTAATTCTATTGGCTGATCCAATTAGCCAATAGGATTGAGCTTGCATTCTATTGGCTGATTGGAACAGCCAATAGAATGCAAGCTCAATTCTATTGGCTGATTGGATCAGCCAATAGGATTGAAGCTCAATCCTATTGGCTAATTGCATCAGCCAATAGGATTTTTTCAACTTTAATTCAGATAGCCTGATAGAATTCTATCAGCCAATCGGAATTCAAGGGATGCCATTTTGATGACGTATCTTAAAGGAACCTTCATTCTTCAGTAGCCGTCGAAAGAAGAGGATGCTCCGCGCTGGATGTCTTGAAGATGGAGCCGCTCCGCGTCCGAAGGATGAAGATAGAAGATGCTGTCTGGATGAAGATTTCTGCCCGTCTGGAGGACCACTTCTTGCCGCTTGGATGAAGACTTCTCCCGGCTTCATTGAGGATGGATGTTCAGTCTTCAAAAACTGTAAGTGCATCTTTGGGGGTTAGTGTTAGATTTTTTTATGGGTTTATTGGGTGGTTTTTATTTTTAGCTTATGGTTTGGGCTGAAAAAGAGCTAAATGCCCTTTTAAGGGCAATGCCCATCCAAATGCCTTTTTCAGGGCAATGGGGAGCTTGTTGTAGATAAGATTTTATTTGGGGGGTTTGGTTGTATGGGTGGTGGGTTTTACTGTTGGGGGGTTGTTTGTATTTTTTTTTACAGGTAAAAGAGCTGATTTCTTTTAAGGGCTATTGGCAGTTTAGTTTAGGCTAGGGTTTTTTTTTATTTTGGGGGGTCTTTTTTATTTTGATAGGGCTATTAGATTAGGTGTAATTAGTTTAAATATTTGATAATTTCTGTTTAATTTTGTGTAATTTAGTGTTTATTTTTTTTTGTAATTTAGTTAATTGTATTAAATTAATGTAATTGATTTAATTGTAGTGTAAGGTTAGGTGTTAGTGTAAAACAGGTTAGGTTTTATTTTACAGGTAAGTTTGTATTTATTTTAACTAGGTAGTTAGTAAATAGTTAATAACTATTTACTAACTAGTCTACCTAGTTAAAATAAATACAAATTTACCTGGGAAATAAAAATAAAACCTAAGATAGATACAATGTAACTATTAGTTATATTGTAGCTAGCTTACGTTTTATTTTATAGGTAAGTAATTAGTTTTAAATAGGAATTATTGAGGTATTAATTATAATTTTTATTAAGATTTATTTTAATTATGTTAAAGTTAGTGGGTGTTAGGGTTATAGTTAGACTTAGGGTTAATTTTAGGGGTTAATAACTTTAGTATAGTGGCAACAATTTTGGGGTAGCAGATTAGGGGTTAATAACAGTAATGTAGGTTGCGGCGATGTTAGGGACAGCAGATTAGGGTTAATAATATTTAACTAGTGTTTGCGATGCGGGAGTACGGCGGTTTAGGGGTTAATATGTTTATTATAGTGCCGGCGATGTCGGGAGCAGCAGATTATGGGTTAATAATTTTATTTTAGTGTTCCGATGCGGGAGGGCCTCGGTTTAGGGGTTAGTAGGTAGTTTATGGGTGTTAGTGTACTTTTTAGCACTTTAGTTATAAGTTTTATGTTACAGCTTAGTAACATAAAAGCCATAACTACTGACTTTCAGTTTACGGTATAGATCTTGTAGTTATTGGCTGTACCGCTCACTTTTTGGCCGGACAGGCAAACTCGTAATACCGGCGCTATGGAAGTCCCATTGATAAAGGACTTTTTGAAAAAGTGTGCGGTACAGATATACCTGCAAGACTCGTAATACCAGCGATAGTAAAAAAGCATCGTTATGAGGCTTTTTCACTCATAACGCAAAACTCGTAATCTAGCCGTAAGGTTTGTGGTGTTGAACAATACCAGGGGCGAAATGAGGAAAATCAATGACTAAACATTTAAAGTGTTGTTACAATATGATCCAGTATTTTGTGTTGATGGGTAGTTCAGGTTGATGTTGTGCACATTGGTATAAAGTAAATGGTTTTGGAGATGCAGAAATAACTGTGTCCAGTATAGTCAATGAGTTGGAGCCACAATAATAAGAAGCTAGGTATTGTTGGTTGAACTGTGAATCGACTAAATGTAAAACCAGTAAAATACATAAGACTGAAAGAGAAAGGTGAGGGAGAAAGAAAGACAGGTTAGCAAGATGTAGGCCGCAGACAATAAATATGTGAGGTTGAGTTGAAGTGACCTAATGGGCTCTAGATTAGGGGGAGGGGTTGAGGGGGTAGGTGAAGGGTTAATGTGTTAAGAATGAATGTATATCTATCAGCGCCACAATAATACCATACAAGCTATATCTGATATAGGCGGAGTCTCCCAACCAGACTCCAAAAGTTAAGAGTAAAAAGAAATGCCAAGATACAGCGCTACACTACCCTCAGATGAGGGTTGGGTTGCTAAAGATGGTGTCCACGACTAGGAATGTGTATACATAAAGGTTAATATATAATATTGTGTTACACAAAGAATATATATAAAACCATGTGAAAAAGTACTTAAAAGGTAAAAGATTAAAAACAAAATATATATATAGGATGTGATATTAAAATGTATTAAACAAACATTTTATTAACATAAACTGACAGTTAAAAATACAGTTAAAAATAGATTCAACAATCTAATGGATTGCCCCATACAATGTCCAAGAAGTTATGTCCTATGTAACATACAAATGTTTAAGTCCCATACCAAAATGTCCAAAGCAAATGTTCAAAAAAAAAATAAAAATGATAATATGTCCAAAGTTGGTGTAAAAATCAAAAAGGTGAAAAAATTTAAAAAATATAAAAAATATATTAAAAAATATTTTTTGAAAAGATGAAAAAATGAATAAAAATATATAAAAAAATATATGAGTTGTGATCAGCAACCCATATGGAAGGAATATAATATATGTGATAGTGAATAATTCTTGTGAGGTGTACACCTAAAAAGTGTGTATAAAAATGTGTGTATATAAAAGGGTGTGGTAAAAAATGTGACATAAAAAAATGTGTCATAAAAAAGGATTCAAAATCCTGGTGAAATAAATAAAGTCCAAATTGCTCCAAAAAAATGTGTATATAATTCCAAGTATTCCAAATGTGAGTGTAGAAAGTGCTGGGTTGATGTTCCTCTTCTTAAAAGGTTATCAAATGTAATGGGATATCCTCCTGTACCTAAAAAAGTGTACAGAAAATAGACATAGTGCAATAAAATCACTTTAGAATGACAACAACAGTATTCTACTCACCAGATATATTCTGAGCTGCAATACCAGTGTATAGCCAATGCGTTTCGGTCCTCAGGGACCTTTCTCAAGACTGGTAGCAGCTGTCTGGCTTCTACACCTTAAGTGTGTTTTGATAGCCAATGGGATGGTTTGTGGAAATTGCGCCTAAAATTCGCGCCAAAAATTCGCGCCAAAAATTTGCAGTAAATTTTTTTTTTTGTTTGTTTAAATTCTCATTTAAAATACATTTCCAGAAATTGATAATTATATTGTCCCCCATTTCTATTATGTCAAAAATGAGTGCATTGAGTTTTAGGCAAAAATTGTCCAATTCTCCTTAGTGTCCGCTCACCGGATGTTTATACCGGATGTTAGGGCCCACCGGAAGTGACGTTTATTTGCAGACCGGAAGTGACACGCTTAATGCGCGTGACATCCGAAAGGGGAAAGAATATATATCATGTGTATTTGCCAGTGGAAGTGCCAACTCATTTTGGCATATTGGGGTTATAGTATATTGACTTGGCAAAATGCAAAGTTGCCTATATGAGTGTAAATATATGTAATGGCATTGTTCCTTGTAGTTGTGTTATTACATAAAAAACAATCTCTATGTGAATAAGTTTAATTATATAAAAAGATAAAATGATAAAAAATAATATAAAATATATGACATATGAATAAAAATTGGGATTGGTATTGGAAGCTCAGAATGTCTGGTATAGAATAAAAATACAAATATCTGGTATAAAAATAAAAATGCAAATACAATATATAAAAAATTGTAAGATACAAATAAGGGCATATGGATATCCATATGTTGTGGGTACAAAATTATAAAACCGTTATGTTGGAGTTATATATTTATTACCTAACATTACGTAAACAGAGGTAGACATTACTTAAAACAGGAGTTGGTATTATATTGCATAGTAGTGTGTTTAGAACCTATTACTGTCAATAATATTTCTATCCTGAGGATCTCAATGTCCTATATAGTTTCAGGAGTCTGCCAATAGGTTTGGGGGTAGCTTATAAGTACAAATATATAAATATCTAAAAAATATAGAAAATTTGTGTAAAAATATTATTATAAAAATATTATGTAAAAAATATATTATGTAAAAAATATATATATTGTAAAAGCTTTTGGAACCTTGATTTTAAAAAAAGGTTTTAAACCCCAAAGAAACCTTTTTAAAACTTTTTTTAAAAAAACATTTAAAAATTGCTTTGGTTTTAAAATTTCTTTAATTTTTAATTTGATTGGTTGAGAGTGGTGCTTGTGTTTGAAACAGTCTACTTTCTTCCCATCTTTCCATCTTTCCTGATTTTCTGGTGTCTTTTGGAGAGTTGGGAGTGGGAGAATTTGTTTTTTGCTTCTCTTATAATAGGTGGAATATTTCCATGTTGCTGTTAAGACCTTTGGGAAAGATGCAGTCTAGCAGGAAGATCCACTTTGATTCTACTCTCAGAAGTTGTTTTTCAAAATCCCCTCCTCTCCAATTTTTGGTGGGTCTACTAATGCCCATATATTTGAACGTTTTGTTGCTTCCTTTGTGTTTTTCTTTAAAATGTTTGTATAGTGGAAAATCTTCCTTTCCCCATTTTATCTGTAAAAGATGCTCGCGGATTCTATCTCGCAGTTTCCTAGAGGTTTGCCCTACATATTGTAGTCCACATCCACATTCGATTAGATATATGATGACTGAATCCTGGCATCTGATCATCTCTTTCATATTAAAAGACTCCTATGTTATATTGGATTTGAATATGTTACTCTTCTTGCCATGTTCGCAAGCCTTGCATGTCAGGCAGGGAAAGAAACCTTTAAGTGGTTTCCCATGTAGATCTTTCATTGTGGTTTTCCTAGTTACTTTGGGGACACTAGGAGCGATCATTGTTTTAATGTTTTTTGTTTTTCTGTAAATGAATGTTGGGGATTCCTTTAGATCTTTCCCAATTATATTGTCCTCTTTCAGAAAGTGCCAGTGCTTCTTTATTATCTTTTCGATTAGAAACCTATTTTCGCTGTATTCAGAGATGAAAGGTACCTGTATGGTAATGTCCCTTTCTGGAGTCATGTCCTTATTTTTGTATTTCAGCATAGACCCTCTATCCATTTTCTCCACTTCTTCAATCGTTCTGTTTATGGTTTCCACATCGTATCCTCTGTCCACGAATCTTTCTTTTAGGATTTTTGACTGTTCTTTCCATTTTCCTCTGTCCGAACAATTCTTTCTGATCCTCATTAACTGTCCTTTCGGGATGTTTGATTTCCATCTATGGTGGTGACAACTGGTCTGATGGATGTAATTGCTACAGTCCACATCCTTAAAGTACGTAGAAGTAGACACTCTTCCTTCTTTTATCGTTATGTCTAAGTCCAGAAAGTGGATATTTTACTTACTTATCTCGTGCGTGAATTTCAAGTTCATGGTGTTATTATTCATCACATTAATAGTGTGTTGGAGGTCTTCCACAGAACCTCTCCATATAATGAGGATGTCATCTATGTATCTTTTGTATAGGACCAGGTCTGCGCCTGCTGGGCAGGAGTCCCAAAAGAGGTTCTCCCATTTACCCATGTATAAGTTGGCATAGCTAGGCGCAAACCTGGTCCCCATAGCTGTTCCGCATATCTGGTTGTAGAACACTCCTCTGTCGTTGAAGTAATTATGGCTGAGGATATAGGAGATACCCTCCACAACAAACTCCCTTTGTTCCTGACTCAATTCTCTGTCCTTTTTCATGAAGTACTCCACTGCTTCTAAACCCAAGTCGTGTGGGATACTCGTATAAAGAGCAGTGACATCGCAGGTAGCTAATATGTATCGGTCGTCCCATTCTAGACTATTGAGTAGGTTCAGGACTTCTGATAGGATGGTAGTTGTTGTACATGTTTCTGAAGTCTTCTATCGATGTATTCTGATAGGTTGCAGGTGATGGAGCCAATACCGGATATGATCGGCCTTCCGGGGGGGTTATCCAACCTTTTGTGTATTTTAGGAAGGTAATAGAATACAGGTATCCTTGGATGTTTCATAGATATATACCTGTATTCCTGATTGTTGATAATACCTTTCCTTTTTGCTGACAGAAGTATGGAGTCCAGCTCTTCTTTATATCTTCTTGTGGGATCTGAGTTTAGTACCTCATAAGTCTCAGAATCTCCCAAAATCCTGTCTGATTCTTTGTTGTAATCTATTTTGTTTAGGATTACAATGCCCCCTCCCTTGTCAGCCGATTTTACTACAATGTCTTTGTTGTCTTCTAGACTCTTGATGGTATTTGTTTGTGTCTTAGTCATATTTTGGTGGAACTTCCTAATGTTGTTGTTGTTTAATCTCTTTATGTCATCACATACTACATTTTCAAATGTTTCGATGTGAGGTCCTTTATGTGAAATGGGGAAGAAAGTGGACTTTGGTTTCAGATCTGTGTAGTTAGGTTTATCTTGTGTCTGGTGCCCATTCTCTCTTATATTTATGTTTGTATTGGAATGTGAATTGGTTTTTCCTAATGCAGATTTGCAAAAAAATCTTTTAAGGGTAAGTTTTCTTACCAATTGTTTAACATGTGTATAGGTCTGGAATTTATCCAGACCCCTTGATGGAGCATAGGATAGACCTAAGGCCAATACTTCTTTGTCCTTATGGCTTAGATTTGTGTTGCTCAAATTGTATATCCCTCTATTCTTTAGATCCCTTGAGACATTGTCGTTAGAGCTAGTAGAGGGTAAAGTTATTTGTGCATTTTTGCATCTAGTATGTGCCTGAGGTGTTATTTGAGACTTCTTTTTTAGCCTTATCCCTGCTCTTCTGCCTCTATGGATTTTCTTTTTTGACTTGGAGTTGTGAACTCCTCTACATCTTGTGTTCTGTTTTTTCTCTTTGACTGTTTGTTTCTGTCTAAGAGTGCTGGAGGGCCTTCCCCTAAAAAATGTTGTTGATTATCATGATTTATGGTAGTGCCTGATGATTGAGTGTTCGAATTCCTCAGGGCTGGAGGAGCAGGGCTGTTTAACATATCCATATTTCTCAGATTCTCAAATCTGTTAGTGTTTGGTGTGGGAGTGTCAACCCAAGTATTTCTAGATCTATTGTTGTGAGATTCTCTATGGTGATAACTCTGATTATCTCCAAAATGTACTTTTGGGTACAATTGTTTGTGTTTGTAACCATAGTTCTCTCTATTCTGGTAGGTATCTCCTCTCTCATAGGATGGGAATCTAGTATGTATTGGGTTGTGAAAATTGGTGGGTGATCTACCCCTAAACTCCCCACCTCTTGTTTGTACATGTTGGTATGTCCCCCTGTAGTCTCCTTGTCTGAAGCGATTATCATATCCCTGATATGGGGTCCTATGATAATGTTGGTAACTTCTAAACTGGGGTGGTCTAAAATGTGGTTGTTGTATCTGGCCCCAATCTTCCATTTCTCTAGGTCTAGGATAATCTCTGTAGTTCCTATGATTGTAATTTCTATTATTGTAGATCCTAGAGTGGTAGAGACCTCTGTGGTGTTGGTCTCTGGGGTTTTGATGGTTTCTTTCATAGAATGTGTTATTATTCTGATTATAGGGAATAGGTTGATGATTACTATTGTCATTTTGTCCCCATTGGTTGTGTGGGTTTCTGTTCCTTTCTCTATTCCTATTTCCCCTTGGGGCGACTTCGGTCCATTCTTCCTCTTGTGTCTGTGTTGGATTAGTCTCTATATGTGGTTCAGTCCCTAAAGTCGTATCAGACTTATTTTGAGTGGCTAGGTTTAAGTCTCTATGGATTTTCTTAGTCTTTTTAGAGATGATGTCATCTTTAATCTTTTTGATCTTAGAACATAATTGTTCCTGCTTAGTTTTAAATACACTCAGGTCTCTGATGTGCTCCATCTTATTTTCTTCCTCCTTTATATTTTTATCTAGGGCTATCAAAAGATATCCTCAATAGTCTATAATTATCTGCATCAATTTTTGTGAGATTTCTTTGATGGCTGTTTCCCATCTGTTGGCAAACTCCTGACTCTCAATATTAAATGAACAGTTCTTCTGTATCATTAAACCCTTTGGAATGATATTCAGTTCCAAACATTTCTTTAAAAAAGAGATCTCAGCAGTATATTTAGTTTCAGATACTAAGAGTTTCTCTAGGTTCTTAAAGGTCGCATCTATATCTACCACTTCTCCATCTTTATGGTTTGCATCCTTATTTAAGGCCTGGACTATATCAAAATGTATATCTGTCCTAAGGCTACTGATGGTAGATGTGGTAATATTATTTGTAGTGGATGGAATATCTTCCATTTTATAAGTTTATGTATAGATGTGAATATATTATGACCAATGGTAATAGGTAAGTCTGATGGACTGTTATTTATTAGGCTGCTGTTAGAAAGTGGTAGGGAAAAGAGGGATTTGTAGTTCAAATGAATGTATATCTATCAGCGCCACAATAATACCATACAAGCTATATCTGATATAGGCGGAGTCTCCCAACCAGACTCCAAAAGTTAAGAGTAAAAAGAAATGCCAAGATACAGCGCTACACTACCCTCAGATGAGGGTTGGGTTGCTAAAGATGGTGTCCACGACTAGGAATGTGTATACATAAAGGTTAATATATAATATTGTGTTACACAAAGAATATATATAAAACCATGTGAAAAAGTACTTAAAAGGTAAAAGATTAAAAACAAAATATATATATATAGGATGTGATATTAAAATGTATTAAACAAACATTTTATTAACATAAACTGACAGTTAAAAATGCAGTTAAAAATAGATTCAACAATCTAATGGATTGCCCCATACAATGTCCAAGAAGTTATGTCCTATGTAACATACAAGTGTTTAAGTCCCATACCAAAATGTCCAAAGCAAATGTTCAAAAAAAAAAAAAAAAATGATAATATGTCCAAAGTTGGTGTAAAAATCAAAAAGGTGAAAAAATGTAAAAAATATAAAAAATATATTAAAAAATATTTTTTGAAAAGATGAAAAAATGAATAAAAATATATGAAAAATATTTGAGTTGTGATCAGCAACCCATATGGAAGGAATATAATATATGTGATAGTGAATAATTCTCGTGAGGTGTACACCTAAAAAGTGTGTATAAAAATGTGTGTATATAAAAGGGTGTGGTAAAAAATGTGTCATAAAAAATGTGTCATAAAAAAGGATTCAAAATCCTGGTGAAATAAATAAAGTCCAAATTGCTGGGTTGATGTTCCTCTTCTTAAAAGGTTATCAAATGTAATGGGATATCCTCCTGTACCTAAAAAAGTGTACAGAAAATAGACATAGTGCAATAAAATCACTTTAGAATGGCAACAACAGTATTCTACTCACCAGATATATTCTGAGCTGCAATACCAGTGTATAGCCAACGCGTTTCGGTCCTCAGGGACCTTTCTCAAGACTGGTAGCAGCTGTCTGGCTTCTACACCTTAAGTGTGTTTTGATAGCCAATGGGATGGTTTGTGGAAATTGCGCCTAAAATTCGCGCCAAAAATTCGCGCCAAAAATTTGCGGTAAAATTTTTTTGGGTTTTTTTTTTTTTGTTTAAATTCTCATTTAAAATACATTTCCAGAAATTGATAATTATATTGTCCCCCATTTCTATTATGTCAAAAATGAGTGCATTGAGTTTTAGGCAAAAATTGTCCAATTCTCCTTAGTGTCCGCTCACCGGATGTTTATACCGGATGTTAGGGCCCACCGGAAGTGACGTTTATTTGCAGACCGGAAGTAACACGCTTAATGCGCGTGACATCCGAAAGGGGAAAGAATATATATCATGTGTATTTGCCAGTGGAAGTGCCAACTCATTTTGGCATATTGGGGTTATAGTATATTGACTTGGCAAAATACAAAGTTGCCTATATGAGTGTAAATATATGTAATGGCATTGTTCCTTGTAGTTGTGTTATTACATAAAAAACAATCTCTATGTGAATAAGTTTAATTATATAAAAAGATAAAATGATAAAAAATAATAAAAAATATATGACATATGAATAAAAATTGGGATTGGTATTGGAAGCTCAGAATGTCTGGTATAGAATAAAAATACAAATATCTGGTATAAAAATAAAAATGCAAATACAATATATAAAAAATTGTAAGATACAAATAAGGGCATATGGATATCCATATGTTGTGGGTACAAAATTATAAAACCGTTATGTTGGAGTTATATATTTATTACCTAACATTACGTAAACAGAGGTAGACATTACTTAAAACAGGAGTTGGTATTATATTGCATAGTAGTGTGTTTAGAACCTATTACTGTCAATAATATTTCTATCCTGAAGATCTCAATGTCCTATATAGATTCAGGAGTCTGCCAATAGGTTTGGGGGTAGCTTATAAGTACAAATATATAAATATCTAAAAAATATAGAAAATTTGTGTAAAAATATTATTATAAAAATATTATGTAAAAAATATATTATGTAAAAAATATATATATTGTAAAAGCTTTTGGAACCTTGATTTTAAAAAAGGTTTTGAACCCCAAAGAAACCTTTTTAAAACATTTTTTAAAAAAACATTTAAAAATAGCTTTGGTTTTAAAATTTCTTTAATTTTTAATTTGATTGGTTGAGAGTGGTGCTTGTGTTTGAAACAGACTACTTTCTTCCCATCTTTCCATCTTTCCTGATTTTCTGGTGTCTTTTGGAGAGTTGGGAGTGGGAGAGAGTTTGTTTTTTGCTTCTCTTATAATAGGTGGAATATTTCCGTGTTGCTGTTAAGACCTTTGGGAAAGATGCAGTCTAGCAGGAAGATCCACTTTGATTCTACTCTCAGAAGTTGTTTTTCAAAATCCCCTCCTCTCCAATTTTTGGTGGGTCTACTAATGCCCATATATTTGAACGTTTTGTTGCTTCCTTTGTGTTTTTCTTTAAAATGTTTGTATAGTGGAAAATCTTCCTTTCCCCATTTTATCTGTAAAAGATGCTCGCGGATTCTATCTCGCAGTCAAGGTTCCAATCAAGGTTCCAAAAGCTTTTACAATATATATATTTTTTACATAATATATTTTTTACATAATATTTTTATAATAATATTTTTACACAAATTTTCTATATTTTTTTAGATATTTATATATAAGCTACCCCCAAACCTATTAGCAGACTCCTGAAACTATATAGGACATTGAGATCCTCAGGATAGAAATATTATTGACAGTAATAGGTTCTAAACATACTACTATGCAATATAATACCAACTCCTGTTTTAAGTAATGTCTACCTCTGTTTACGTAATGTTAGGTAATAAATATATAACTCCAACATAACGGTTTTATAATTTTGTACCCACAACATATGGATATCCATATGCCCTTATTTGTATCTTACAATTTTTTATATATTGTATTTGCATTTTTATTTTTATACCAGATATTTGTATTTTTATTCTATACCAGACATTCTGAGCTTCCAATACCAATCCCAATTTTTATTCATATGTCATATATTTTTTATTATTTTTTATCATTTTATCTTTTTATATAATTAAACTTATTCACATAGAGATTGTTTTTTATGTAATAACACAACTACAAGGAACAATGCCATTACATATATTTACACTCATATAGGCAACTTTGCATTTTGCCAAGTCAATATACTATAACCCCAATATGCCAAAATGAGTTGGCACTTCCACTGGCAAATACACATGATATATATTCTTTCCCCTTTCGGATGTCACGCTCATTAAGCGTGTCACTTCCGGTCTGCAAATAAACGTCACTTCCGGTGGGCCCTAACATCCGGTATAAACATCCGGTGAGCGGACACTAAGGAGAATTGGACAATTTTTGCCTAAAACTCAATGCACTCATTTTTGACATAATAGAAATGGGGGACAATATAATTATCAATTTCTGGAAATGTATTTTAAATGAGAATTTAAACAAAAAAACCAAAAAAAATTTACCGCAAATTTTTGGCGCAAATTTTTGGCGCGAATTTTAGGCGCAATTTCCACAAACCATCCCATTGGCTATCAAAACACACTTAAGGTGTAGAAGCCAGACAGCTGCTACCAGTCTTGAGAAAGGTCCCTGAGGACCGAAACGCGTTGGCTATACACTGGTATTGCAGCTCAGAATATATCTGGTGAGTAGAATACTGTTGTTGTCATTCTAAAGTGATTTTATTGCACTATGTCTATTTTCTGTACACTTTTTTTAGGTACAGGAGGATATCCCATTACATTTGATAACCTTTTAAGAAGAGGAACATCAACCCAGCACTTTCTACACTCACATTTGGAATACTTGGAATTATATACACATTTTTTTGGAGCAATTTGGACTTTATTTATTTCACCAGGATTTTGAATCCTTTTTTATGACACATTTTTTATGACACATTTTTTACCACACACTTTTATATACACACATTTTTATACACACTTTTTAGGTGTACACCTCATGAGAATTATTCACTATCACATATATTATATTCCTTCCATATGGGTTGCTGATCACAACTCATATATTTTTTATATATTTTTATTCATTTTTTCATCTTTTCAAAAAATATTTTTTAATATATTTTTTATATTTTTTACATTTTTTCTCCTTTTTGATTTTTACACCAACTTTGGACATATTATCATTTTTATTTTTTTTTTTAACATTTGCTTTGGACATTTTGGTATGGGACTTAAACACTTGTATGTTACATAGGACATAACTTCTTGGACATTGTATGGGGCAATCCATTAGATTGTTGAATCTATTTTTAACTGTATTTTTAACTGTCAGTTTATGTTAATAAAATGTTTGTTTAATACATTTTAATATCACATCCTATATATATATATTTTGTTTTTAATCTTTTACCTTTTAAGTACTTTTTCACATGGTTTTAAATATATTCTTTGTGTAACACAATATTATATATTAACCTTTATGTATACGCATTCCTAGTCGTGGACACCATCTTTAGCAACCCAACCCTCATCTGAGGGTAGTGTAGCGCTGTATCTTGGCATTTCTTTTTACTCTTAACTTTTGGAGTCTGGTTGGGAGACTCCGCCTATATCAGATATAGCTTGTATGGTATTATTGTGGCGCTGATAGATATACATTCATTTGAACTACAAATCCCTCTTTTCCCTACCACTGTCTAACAGCAGCCTAATAAATAACAGTGCATCAGACTTACCTATTACCATTGGTCATAATATATTCACATCTATACATAAACTTATAAAATGGAAGATATTCCATCCACTACAAATAATATTACCACATCTACCATCAGTAGCCTTAGGACAGATATAAATTTTGATATAGTCCAGGCCTTAAATAAGGATGCAAACCATAAAGATGGAGAAGTGGTAGATATAGATGCGACCTTTAAGAACCTAGAGAAACTCTTAGTATCTGAAACTAAATATACTGCTGAGATCTCTTTTTTAAAGAAATGTTTGGAACTGAATATCATTCCAAAGGGTTTAATGATACAGAAGAACTGTTCATTTAATATTGAGAGTCAGGAGTTTGCCAACAGATGGGAAACAGCCATCAAAGAAATCTCACAAAAATTGATGCAGATAATTATAGACTATTGAGGATATCTTTTGATAGCCCTAGATAAAAATATAAAGGAGGAAGAAAATAAGATGGAGCACATCAGAGACCTGAGTGTATTTAAAACTAAGCAGGAACAATTATGTTCTAAGATCAAAAAGATTAAAGATGACATCATCTCTAAAAAGACTAAGAAAATCCATAGAGACTTAAACCTAGCCACTCAAAATAAGTCTGATACGACTTTAGGGACTGAACCACATATAGAGACTAATCCAACACAGACACAAGAGGAAGAATGGACCGAAGTCGCCCCAAGGGGAAATAGGAATAGAGAAAGGAACAGAAATCCACACAACCAATGGGGACAAAATGACAATAGTAATCATCAACCTATTCCCTATAATCAGAATAATAACACATTCTATGAAAGAAACCATCAAAACCCCAGAGACCAACACCACAGAGGGCTCTACCACTCTAGGAGCTACAATAATAGAAATTACAATCATAGGAACTACAGAGATTATCCTAGACCTAGAGAAATGGAAGATTGGGGCCAGATACAACAACCACATTTTAGACCACCCCAGTTTAGAAGTTACCAACATTATCATAGGACCCCATATCAGGGATATGATTATCGCTTCAGACAAGGAGACTACAGGGGGACATACCAACATGTACAAACAAGAGGTGGGGAGTTTAGGGGTAGATCACCCACCAATTTTCACAACCCAATACATACTAGATTCCCATCCTATGAGAGAGGAGATACCTACCAGAATAGAGAGAACTATGGTTACAAACACAAACAATTGTACCCAAAAGTACATTTTGGAGATAATCAGAGTTATCACCATAGAGAATCTCACAACAATAGATCTAGAAATACTTGGGTTGACACTCCCACACCAAACACTAACAGATTTGAGAATCTGAGAAATATGGATATGTTAAACAGCCCTGCTACTCCAGCCCTGAGGAATTCGAACACTCAATCATCAGGCACTACCATAAATCATGATAATCAACAAAATTTTTTAGGGGAAGGCCCTCCAGCACTCTTAGACAGAAACAAACAGTCAAAGAGAAAAAACAAAACACAAGATGTAGAGGAGTTCACAACTCCAAGTCAAAAAAGAAAATCCATAGAGGCAGAAGAGCAGGGATAAGGCTAAAAAAGAAGTCTCAAATAACACCTCAGGCACATACTAGATGCAAAAATGCACAAATAACTTTACCCTCTACTAGCTCTAACGACAATGTCTCAAGGGATCTAAAGAATAGAGGGATATACAATTTGAGCAACACAAATCTAAGCCATAAGGACAAAGAAGTATTGGCCTTAGGTCTATCCTATGCTCCATCAAGGGGTCTGGATAAATTCCAGACCTATACACATGTTAAACAATTGGTAAGAAAACTTACCCTTAAAAGATTTTTTTGCAAATCTGCATTAGGAAAAACCAATTCACATTCCAATACAAACATAAATATAAGAGAGAATGGGCACCAGACACAAGATAAACCTAACTACACAGATCTGAAACCAAAGACCACTTTCTTCCCCATTTCACATAAAGGACCTCACATCGAAACATTTGAAAATGTAGTATGTGATGACATAAAGAGATTAAACAACAACAACATTAGGAAGTTCCACCAAAATATGACTAAGACACAAACAAATACCATCAAGAGTCTAGAAGACAACAAAGACATTGTAGTAAAATCGGCTGACAAGGGAGGGGGCATTGTAATCCTAAACAAAATAGATTACAACAAAGAATCAGACAGGATTTTGGGAGATTCTGAGACTTATGAGGTACTAAACTCAGATCCCACAAGAAGATATAAAGAAGAGCTGGACTCCATACTTCTGTCAGCAAAAAGGAAAGGTATTATCAACAATCAGGAATACAGGTATATATCTATGAAACATCCAAGGATACCTGTATTCTATTACCTTCCTAAAATACACAAAAGGTTGGATAACCCCCCCGGAAGGCCGATCATATCCGGTATTGGCTCCATCACCTGCAACCTATCAGAATACATCGATAGAAGACTTCAGAAACATGTACAACAACTACCTTCCTATCAGAAGTCCTGAACCTACTCAATAGTCTAGAATGGGACGACCGATACATATTAGCTACCTGCGATGTCACTGCTCTTTATATGAGTATCCCACACGACTTGGGTTTAGAAGCAGTGGAGTACTTCATGAAAAAGGACAGAGAATTGAGTCAGGAACAAAGGGAGTTTGTTGTGGAGGGTATCTCCTATATCCTTAGCCATAATTACTTCAACGACAGAGGAGTGTTCTACAACCAGATATGCGGAACAGCTATGGGGACCAGGTTTGCGCCTAGCTATGCCAACTTATACATGGGTAAATGGGAGAACCTCTTTTGGGACTCCTGCCCAGCAGGCGCAGACCTGGTCCTATACAAAAGATACATAGATGACATCCTCATTATATGGAGAGGTTCTGTGGAAGACCTCCAACACACTGTTAATGTGATGAATAATAACACCATGAACTTGAAATTCACGCACGAGATAAGTAAGAAAAATATCCACTTTCTGGACTTAGACATAACGATAAAAGAAGGAAGAGTGTCTACTTCTACGTACTTTAAGGATGTGGACTGTAGCAATTACATCCATCAGACCAGTTGTCACCACCATAGATGGAAATCAAACATCCCGAAAGGACAGTTAATGAGGATCAGAAAGAATTGTTCGGACAGAGGAAAATGGAAAGAACAGTCAAAAATCCTAAAAGAAAGATTCGTGGACAGAGGATACGATGTGGAAACCATAAACAGAACGATTGAAGAAGTGGAGAAAATGGATAGAGGGTCTATGCTGAAATACAAAAATAAGGACATGACTCCAGAAAGGGACATTACCATACAGGTACCTTTCATCTCTGAATACAGCGAAAATAGGTTTCTAATCGAAAAGATAATAAAGAAGCACTGGCACTTTCTGAAAGAGGACAATATAATTGGGAAAGATCTAAAGGAATCACCAACATTCATTTACAGAAAAACAAAAAACATTAATACAATGATCGCTCCTAGTGTCCCCAAAGTAACTAGGAAAACCACAATGAAAGATCTACATGGGAAACCACTTAAAGGTTTCTTTCCCTGCCTGACATGCAAGGCTTGCGAACATGGCAAGAAGAGTAACATATTCAAATCCAATATAACATAGGAGTCTTTTAATATGAAAGAGATGATCAGATGCCAGGATTCAGGCATCATATATCTAATCGAATGTGGATGTGGACTACAATATGTAGGGCAAACCTCTAGGAAACTGCGAGATAGAATCCGCGAGCATCTTTTACAGATAAAATGGGGAAAGGAAGATTTTCCACTATACAAACATTTTAAAGAAAAACACAAAGGAAGCAACAAAACGTTCAAATATATGGGCATTAGTAGACCCACCAAAAATTGGAGAGGAGGGGATTTTGAAAAACAACTTCTGAGAGTAGAATCAAAGTGGATCTTCCTGCTAGACTGCATCTTTCCCAAAGGTCTTAACAGCAACACGGAAATATTCCACCTATTATAAGAGAAGCAAAAAACAAACTCTCTCCCACTCCCAACTCTCCAAAAGACACCAGAAAATCAGGAAAGATGGAAAGATGGGAAGAAAGTAGACTGTTTCAAACACAAGCACCACTCTCAACCAATCAAATTAAAAATTAAAGAAATTTTAAAACCAAAGCAATTTTTAAATGTTTTTTTAAAAAAAGTTTTAAAAAGGTTTCTTTGGGGTTTAAAACCTTTTTTTAAAATCAAGGTTCCAAAAGCTTTTACAATATATATATTTTTTACATAATATATTTTTTACATAATATTTTTATAATAATATTTTTACACAAATTTTCTATATTTTTTAGATATTTATATATTTGTACTTATAAGCTACCCCCAAACCTATTGGCAGACTCCTGAAACTATATAGGACATTGAGATCCTCAGGATAGAAATATTATTGACAGTAATAGGTTCTAAACACACTACTATGCAATATAATACCAACTCCTGTTTTAAGTAATGTCTACCTCTGTTTACGTAATGTTAGGTAATAAATATATAACTCCAACATAACGGTTTTATAATTTTGTACCCACAACATATGGATATCCATATGCCCTTATTTGTATCTTACAATTTTTTATATATTGTATTTGCATTTTTATTTTTATACCAGATATTTGTATTTTTATTCTATACCAGACATTCTGAGCTTCCAATACCAATCCCAATTTTTATTCATATGTCATATATTTTATATTATTTTTTATCATTTTATCTTTTTATATAATTAAACTTATTCACATAGAGATTGTTTTTTATGTAATAACACAACTACAAGGAACAATGCCATTACATATATTTACACTCATATAGGCAACTTTGCATTTTGCCAAGTCAATATACTATAACCCCAATATGCCAAAATGAGTTGGCACTTCCACTGGCAAATACACATGATATATATTCTTTCCCCTTTCGGATGTCACGCGCATTAAGCGTGTCACTTCCGGTCTGCAAATAAACGTCACTTCCGGTGGGCCCTAACATCCGGTATAAACATCCGGTGAGCGGACACTAAGGAGAATTGGACAATTTTTGCCTAAAACTCAATGCACTCATTTTTGACATAATAGAAATGGGGGACAATATAATTATCAATTTCTGGAAATGTATTTTAAATGAGAATTTAAACAAAAAAAAAAAATATTTTACCGCAAATTTTTGGCGCGAATTTTTGGCGCGAATTTTAGGCGCAATTTCCACAAACCATCCCATTGGCTATCAAAACACACTTAAGGTGTAGAAGCCAGACAGCTGCTACCAGTCTTGAGAAAGGTCCCTGAGGACCGAAACGCATTGGCTATACACTGGTATTGCAGCTCAGAATATATCTGGTAAGTAGAATACTGTTGTTGTCATTCTAAAGTGATTTTATTGCACTATGTCTATTTTCTGTACACTTTTTTAGGTACAGGAGGATATCCCATTACATTTGATAACCTTTTAAGAAGAGGAACATCAACCCAGCACTTTCTACACTCACATTTGGAATACTTGGAATTATATACACATTTATTTGGAGCAATTTGGACTTTATTTATTTCACCAGGATTTTGAATCCTTTTTTATGACACATTTTTTTATGTCACATTTTTTAACACACCCTTTTATATACACACATTTTTATACACACTTTTTAGGTGTACACCTCACAAGAATTATTCACTATCACATATATTATATTCCTTCCATATGGGTTGCTGATCACAACTCATATATTTTTTTATATATTTTTATTCATTTTTTCATCTTTTCAAAAAATATTTTTTAATATATTTTTTATATTTTTTACATTTTTTCACCTTTTTGATTTTTACACCAACTTTGGACATATTATCATTTTTATTTATTTTTTGAACATTTGCTTTGGACATTTTGGTATGGGACTTAAACACTTGTATGTTACATAGGACATAACTTCTTGGACATTGTATGGGGCAATCCATTAGATTGTTGAATCTATTTTTAACTGTATTTTTAACTGTCAGTTTATGTTAATAAAATGTTTGTTTAATACATTTTAATATCACATCCTATATATATATATTTTGTTTTTAATCTTTTACCTTTTAAGTACTTTTTCACATGGTTTTATATATATTCTTTGTGTAACACAATATTATATATTAACCTTTATGTATACACATTCCTAGTCGTGGACACCATCTTTAGCAACCCAACCCTTAATGTGTTAAGAATTAAGAATATGGTGGGACGAAAGGAGTATGGTAAGGATTTGTTGCTGCATCTATAACGGGGGAAAGTATTACGTTTTTTTATTTATTTATTTATTTTTATAAATTATTTATTTTTACATTTCTTTTCTGCAGTGTAGTATCCCCACTTACCATCCCACCTTCCTGATCCCTCCCAAACAGCTCTCTAACCCTTCCCCTCCTAATGGTGTCCATCATCTTAGGTACTATTTTTTTTTTTTTTTTTTTTTTTTTTTTTTTTATTCCCTGCTATTGCGATTCTTTATTTATTCTGTAGTGTTGGATCCCTACCCTCTTGCTCCCTTCCAAACTTTATTTTCTGCAGTGTAGGGCCGTCCCCACCCTTTCTGTCTCTGTGCCACCCACCCGCCTCCCTCCTGCACCTCCCACTGGCACTGAAGGAGATTGTTACAGACAGTGACACAGACCGTGTCATTATCTGTAACAATATGACAATCTGCACTCATTTGGTAACAGAGCACCAATCGCGCTCTCTTTCCACATGAGGACAGATTGCCTGCAGCTCAGGATCTTCAGTCTCAGCTGTCACTTTACAGCTGAGACTGCTGGAGCTTCCTCAAGCTGCAACTTATATATACGTACGATGGGCTTCGTACCGCATGACGTATATATTCGTTGGATGAGGTTAAGGGATTAATAATTATGTATGATGAAAAAAAAATTTTGCAATTTCTTTTCCCCACTTTATCAATTGTTTATTTCATCATTCAGATAGAAAATACAATTTTAAACAACTTTTCCAAATCGCTTTTATTATCAAATTTGCCTCATTCTCTTGGTATCTTTTAATGAACACATTGGAGCATATTTATCAAGCTCCGTAAAGGCCGCTGCTCCATAACCTGTCCGTCTGCTCTGAGGTGGCAGACAGAAATCAACCCGATTGATTGGCACCCCCTGCTAGCAGCTGATTGGCGGCGAATCTGCAGGGGGCGGCATTGCACCAGCAGTTCACAAGAATTGCTGGTGCAATGATAAATGCCAACAGCATACATTTATCGATGTGCAGCGTACATGATACATGATACACTACTTTGTATCATGTCCGCTCGCACATTGATAAATATACCCCATGGGGAGAGCCAATGACAAAGGTGCATATATGTGCAGCCTCCAATCAGCAGATAGCTCCCAGCTGGGCATTGCTGCTATTCAGCCTACCTAAGTATGTTTTTCATTGAAGGATACCAGAAAAACAAAGCAAAATATATAATAGAAGTAAATTGGAAAGCTGTTTAAAATTGTATGCTCTGCCTGAATCATGAAAGTTTAATTTCTTTCATGTAATTGGCAAGAGTCCATGAGCTAGTGACATATTGGATATACAATCCTACCAGGAGGGGCAAAGTTTTCCAAACCTCAAAAATGCCTATAAATACACCCCTCACCACACCCACAGTTCAGTTTTTACAAACTTTGCCTGCCTATAGAGGTGGTGAAGTAAGTTTGTGCTTGATTTTCTTCTGTGATATGCGCTTCTCAGCATTTTGAAGCCCGAATGTCAGAGGGGCGTGAAGGGAGTATCACCTATTGAATTCTATGGTTTTCCTCGCTGGAAATGTTTTCATAGGTTCTCTGTTATCGGTCGTAGAGATTCATCTCCTACCTCCCTTTTCAGATCGACGATATACTCTCATATACCATTACCTCTACTGATAACTGTTTCAGTACTGGTTTGGCTATCTGCTATATGTGGATGGGTGTCTTATGTTTTCATTACTTAAGACACTCTCCGCTATCGTTTGGCACTTTATGCATTAATGTAAAGTTCTAAATATATGTATTGTACTTATATTTGCCATGAGTCAGGTTTATGTATATTTCCTTTTGCAGACTTTCAGTTTCAAAATTGGGAAAACATATTTAGGAAGTTATTTTTTCTTACCTGGGGTATAGTCTTTTCTTCAAATTGACTGTTTTTCATTAATTTTCACGGGCAAAATTAGACTTGCTAGGCCCCAAATTGCTGATATTTATTGCGTCAATATTGGCGCGAGAATTTTTTTGGAGCGAAGGTACGTTCGGTGATGAAAATTCGTCTTTTCCAGCGTCTTAGATGACGCCAGGTCTCCTTGCACAAGGTTGTGTCTGCCATGATGCGAGTTACGTCATTTCTGGATGTTGTTAGCGTCAAACAACTTAATTTTGTGTTGCGCGTCATAATTGGTGCCAAATAATTTAATTATTTAAACCCCACTTCCAATATGCCTCTTGCCTTTTTCTATGCTCAGAGGGCTATGCTGTTTGCATTTTTTCCCATTCCTGAAACTGCCATTTAAGGAAATTGATAATTTTGCTTTATATGTTGTTTTTTCTCTTACATTTGCAAGATGTCTCAATCTGATCCTGTCTCAGAAACCACTGTTGGATCCCTGCTGCCTGATAACAGTTCTACCAAAGATAAGTGTATCTGTTGTAAGTTAGTGGAGATAAGCTTTTACATGCAGAGAATGTATCCATCAGTACTAGTACAATGCCTGTTGTTCCTTAACAACTAATGTACATGATAACCCTGTGAATATAAAAGATTTTATTGCTGATGCGATTCAGAAGGCTTTGTCTGCTATTCCACCTTCTAATAAACGTAAACGGTCTTTTAAAACTTCTCATAAAGTTGATGAAATTTAAGTTGATGAAATTTCAAATGACCGACAATATACTGAATTATCCTCCTCTGATGAGGATCTATCTGACTCGGAAGATCCTACCTCAGATATTGACACTGACAAATCTACTTATCTCTTTAAGATAGAGTATATTTGTTCCTTGTTAAAAGAGGTGTTGATTACTTTGGATATTGAGGAAACTAGTCCTCTTGATACTAAAACTAGTAAACGTTTATATTCTGTTTATAAACCTCCTGTGGTTACTCCAGAGGATATTTCTGATATGATTTCAAAGGAATGGAATAAGCCTGGTATTTCTTTTATTCCTTCTTCTAGGTTTAAAAAGTTATATCCTTTGCCAGCAGTCAGATTGGAGTTTTGGGGAAAAAATCCCCAAAGTTGATGGGGCTATTTCTACTCTTGCCAAACGTACTACTATCACTATGGAAGATTGTACTTCCTTTAAAGATCCTTTAGATAGGAAACTTGAATCTTAGCTAAGGAAAGCTTATTTATATTCTGGCTATCTTCTCAGGCCTGCCCCTTATATGGCTGATGTTGCAGCTGCATCAACTTTCTGGTTGGAAAGCTTAGCGCAACAGGAAACAGATCCTGATTTGTCTAGCATTGTTCGCTTGCTTCAACATGCTAATCATTTTATCTGTGATGCTATTTTTGATATCATCAAAATTGATGTTAAATCTATGTCTTTAGCTATTTTAGCTAGAAGAGCTTTGTGGCTCAAGTATTGGAATGCTGACATGGTATCTAAGTCTAGATTACTATCTCTTTCTTTCCAAGGTAACAATTTATTTGGTTCTCAGTTGGATTCAATTATTTCAACTGTCACTGGGGGGAAGGGAGTTTTTTTTACCTCAGGATTAAAGATCTAAGGGTAAATCTAAAGCTTCTAATCGTTTTTTGTTCTTTTCGACAGAATAAGGAACAGAAACCAAATTTACCCCCAAAGAATCTGGTTCCAATTGGAAACCAAGTTTGCATGATTCTGCGGCCCTCATTCCAGCTCAGCTGTTGAGGGGCAGATTAAAAATTTTCCAAAACATTTGTGCAGACTCTGTGCAAAATCATTGGATTCAGAGTATTGTCTCTCAAGGGTATCAAATAGGATTCAGAGTAAGACCTCCTGTGAGAAGATTTTTTCTCTCACGCGTTCCAGCAAATCCAGTGAAGGCTCAGGCTTTTCTGAAGTGTGTTTTAGATCTAGAGCTTTCAGGGGTAATCATACCAGTTCCGTTTCAGTAACAGGGTCTGGGGTTTTATTCAAATTTATTCATTGTTCCAAAGAAGGAAAATTCATTCAGGCCAGTTCTGGATCTGAAAATTTTGAATCGTTTAGTAAGAGTGCCAACTTTCAAAATGGTGACTATAAGGACTATTCTGCCTTTTGTTCAGCAAGGTCATTATATGTCCATGATAGACTTACTGGATGCATATCTTCATATTCCGATTCATCCAGATCACTATGGGTTTCTGAGATTCTCTTTTCTAGACAAGCATTACCAATTTGTCGCTCTTCCATTAGGCCTAGCGACAGCTCCAAGAATCTTTTCAAAGGTTCTCGGTGCCCTACTCTCTGTAATCAGAGAACAGGGTATTGCGGTGTTTCCTTATTTGGATGATATCTTGGTAATAGCTCAGTCTTTACATTCTGCCGAATCTCACACAAATCAACTAGTGTTGTTTCTTCAAAGACATGGTTGGAGGATCAATTTACCAAAAAGTTCCTTGATTCCTAAGACAAGGGTCACCTTTTTAGGTTTCCAGATAGATTCAGTGTCCATGACTCTGTCTCTAACAGACAAGAGTCGAATAAAATTGGTTTCAGCTTGTCTGAACCTTCAGTCTCAATCATTTCCTTCAGTGGTTATGTGCATGGAAGTTTTAGATCTCATGACTGCTGCGATCCCCTTTGCTCATTTTCATATGAGACCTCTCCAGCGTTGGATGCTGAAACAATGGTGCAGGGATTATACAAAGATATCACAGTTAATATCCTTAAATCCCAATGTTCGACTCTCTCTGACTTAGTGGTTAGACCACCATTGTATAGTTCAAGGGGCCTCTTTTGTTTGTCCAACCTGGACTGTAATCACAACAGATGCAAGTCTTTCAGGTTGGGGAGCTGTCTGGGGATCTCTGACAGCACAAGGGGTTTGGAAACCTCAAGAGGCAAGGTTACCAATCAATATTTTACAACTCCATGCTATTTTCAGGGCTCTTCAGGTTTGGCCTCTGTTGAAGAGAGAACCATTCATTTGTTTTCAGACAGAGAATATCACAACTGTGGCATACAGTATGTCAATCATCAGGGTGGGACTCACAGTCCCCTAGCTATGAAAGAAGTATCTTGGATACTTTCTTCGGAGGAATCAAGCTCTTGTCTAATTTCTGCGATACATATCCCAGGTGTAGACAATTGGGAAGCGGATTATTTCAGCTGTCAGACTTTACATCCGGGGGAGTGGTCTCTCCATCCAGATTTGTTTTTTTAAGATTGTTCAGATGTGGGGTCTTCCAGAAATAGATCTGATGGCTTCCCATCTAAACAAGAAATTTCACAGGTACTTGTCCAGGTCCAGGGATCCTCAGGCGGAGTCGGTGGATGCGTTAGCAGTCTCTTGGTTTTACCAACCTGCTAATATCTTCCTGCTTCTAGTTCTTCTTCCAAGAGTGATCTCCAAGATCTTAATGGAACAATCGTTTGTGTTTCTGGTAGCACCAGCATGGCCTCACAGGTTCTGGTATGCAGATCTTGTCCGGATGTCCAGTTGCCAACCTTGGCCACTTCCTTTAAGACCAGACCTTCTGTCTCAAGGACCGTTTTTTCCATCAGGATCTCAGCTTAGTGCTTAGTCATAGAGGTTTCTCTGACTAGTGATTAATACTATGTTACAGGCTCGTAAATCTGTTTCTAGGAAGATTTATTATTGAGTTTGGAAGACTTATATTTCATGGTGTTCTTCTCATAAGCTCTCCTGGCATTCTTTTAGAATTCCTAGAATTTTACAGTTCCTTCAGGATGGTTTGGATAAAGGTTTGTCTGCAAGTTCCTTGAAGGGACGAATCTCTGCTCGTTCTATTCACTGTTTTGTGCAGGCTTTGGTCAGTATCAAGCCTTTCATTAAATCAATCTCTCCTCCTTGGAGTCTTAATTTGGTTTTGAAGGCTTTACAGGCCTTTGAGCCTATGCATTCTTTGGATATTAAACTACTTTCTTGGAAAGTGTTGTTCCTTTTGACCATCTCTTCTGCTAGAAGAGTTTCCAAAATATCTGCTCTTTCTTGTGAGTCTCCTTTTCTGATTTTCCATCAGGATAAGGCAGTTTTGCAGACTTCATTTAAATTTTTACCTAAACTTGTGAATTCTAACAACAATAATAGGGAAATTGTTGTTCCCTCTTTGTGTCCTAATCCTAAGAATTCTTTGGAGAGATCCTTACATTCTCTGGATGTTGTTAGAGCTTTGAAATATTATGTTGAAGCTACTAAAGATTTTAGGAAGACTTATAGTCTATTTGTTGTCTTTTTTGGTCCTAGGAAAGGTCAGAAAGCTTCTGCCATTTCATTGGCATCCTGGTTAAAGTTTTTGATTCATCAGGCTTATTTGGAGTCGGGTCAGGCCCGCCTCCGAGAATCACAGCTCATTCTACGAGATCAGTTTCCACTTTGTGGGCTTTTAAGAATGAAGCTTCAGTTGATCAGATTTGCAAAGCAGCAACTTGGTCTTCTTTGCATACATTTACTAAATTCTACCGTTTTGATGTATTTGCCTCTTCTGAAGCAGTTTTTGGTTGAAAGGTTCTTCAGGCAGCTGTTTCAGTTTGATTCCTCTGCTTATGTTTTAAGTTTTTTCTTTTCAATTATGAGAAAAACTTATTTTTTTGGATGTGGATATAATTTTTTCAGCGGAAAATGGCTGTTTTTTTTATCCCTCCCTCTCTAGTGACTCTTCTGTGGAGTTCCACATCTTGTGTATTAATATCCCATACGTCACTAGCTCATGGACTTTTGCCAATTACATGAAAGAAAACATAATTTATGTAAGAACTTGCCTGATGAATTAATTTCTTTCATATTGGCAAGAGTCCATGAGACCCACCCTTTTTATGGTGGTTATGTTTTTTTGTATAAAGCACAATTATATTTCCAGTTCCTTTTCTTGATGCTTTTTACTCCTTTTTCACCCCACTACTTGGCTATTCGTTAAACTGAATTGTGGGTGTAGTGAGGGGTGTATTTATAGGCATTTTTGAGGTTTGGGAAACTTTGCCCCTCTTGGTAGGATTGTATATCCCATACGTCACTAGCTCATGGACTTTTGCCAATATGAAAGAAATGAATTTATCAGGTAAATTCTTACATAAATTATGTTTTTGACTTTACTGTTTATTTAAATCTGAAAAAAAAAACACTTTCCATTGTCCCAGAGAGGCTGGGACCCGTTTCATGGAGTTTAGAAACCTGACCCTCTTACAGTAAAGTGATTGTTTGATATGTTAATGAACTCAGTTATATTTGTCCCTAATTGGCCAATGTGATAACACTTATGTAGTGTGTCACTGGACTGTAAAATAAAGAAAAGTCTGCAACCAAAATTAAAATTTTAAATGCTTTAAAATATTTGATTTGTATTAAAGGGACACTGAACCCAAATGTTTTCTTTCATGATTCAGATAGAGCAATTTTAAGCAACTTTCTAATTTACTCCTATTATCAATTTTTCTTCGTTCTCTTGCTATCTTTATTTGAAAAAGAAGACATCTAAGCTTTTTTTTTGTTGTTCAGAACTCTGGACAACAGTTTTTTATTGGTGGATGAATTTATCCACCAATCAGCAAGGACAACCCAGGTTGTTCACCAAAAATGGGCCGGCATCTAAACTTACATTCGTGCATTTCAAATAAAGATAGAAAGAGAAAGAAGAGAAATTGATAATAGGAGTAAATTAGAAAGTTGCTTAAAATGTCATGCTCTATCTGAATCACGAAAGAAAAAATTTGGGTTCAGTGTCCCTTTAAGATCTTTTGCAATCCAATGATTCTTATTTTGAGAATAAAAACGTAAATTACTACAATATGTGTCGGCAAAATTGGGGGCGCCAGATTAGGGGTGTTTAGGCTTGGGGTTTATGTTAGGGTGTTTAAACTTAACTTTTTTTCCCCGATAGACATCAATGGGGTTGCGTCATGGAGATTTTTTCATTCCACACTTCAGGTGTTAGTTTTTTTTTCTAACACTCTCTCTCCATTTATGTCTATAGAGGAAAGTAACATAGTAACATATTAACATAGTAGATAAGGTTGAAAAAAGACTGAAGTCCATCGAGTTCAACCTATACAAATCTAAAATACTTACAAAAAGCTCCAGTTAAGCTTAAATAACCCCATTAAAATGTGACCCATTTAATACTAGCAATCATATCCATGAATTTTGTTTATATACAGAAATTTATCCAGACTATTTTTAAATGTATCAATGGTATTGGCATTCACTACCTCCTTTGGTAATGAGTTCCACAATTTTATTGCTCTTACAGTGAAAAAACGTTTCGGTTGCAGGAGATTAAATCTCCTTTCCTCCAACCTTAAATTATGACCTCTTGTCAGAAACAATTTTCTTGGAATAAACAGAGCTTCTGCCATCTCTGTATATGGGCCTTGAATATATTTATATAAAGTAATCATGTCACCTCTCAAGCGCCTTTTTTCTAAAGAGAACAGACCCAGTTTGGCTAGCCTCTCCTCATAGGTTAATTTCTCCAATCCCCTTATTAGCTTTGTGGCCCTTCTCTGAACTTTTTCTAGTTCTGCAATATCTTTTTTAGCAATCGGTCCCCAGAACTGCACTCCAAACTCAAGGTGAGGTCTTACCAGGGATTTATATAATGACAGAATTATGCTTTCCTCCCTTGAATCAATGCCTCTTTTAATACATGCTAGTATCTTATTAGCCTTTGAAGCCGCTGCCCTGCATTGTGCACTCATCTTTAGCTTGTTATCTATTACTACTCCCAAATCCCTTTCCTCCTGTGTTTGGCTAAGTCTTGTCCCATTTAAAAAATACGTAGCCTGCTTATTTTTACTTCCAAAATGTAGAACCTTGAATTTTTCCGTATTAAATCTCATTTTCCATTCACTTGCCCATAGTTCTAATTTTAGCAAATCCCTTTGTAAAGAGAGTTTGTCCTGCTCTGACCTAATGACCTTACTTAACTTAGTATCATCTGCAAAAATAGAGATGTCGCTATTTAATCCTTGCTCCAAGTCATTTATAAAAATATTAAAAAGAACAGGGCCCAGTACTGATCCCTGGGGGACGTCACTGATTACCTTTGTCCAATCTGAGTATGATCCATTTACTACTACTCGTTGCTCCCTATCTTTTATCCAGTTATTTATCCATGAGCTAACATTTTCAGCTATTCCCAGTCCCTTAATTTTGTGCATTAATCTCTCATGTGGCACTGTATCAAATGCCTTTGCAAAATCTAAGTATATCACATCAACTGATTCCCCTTTATCTATATTTTTACTTACTTCCTTGTAGAATCTAATTAGATTAGTTTGACATGATCTATTTCTCCTAAAGCCATGCTGATTAGAACTCATAATCTTGTTTACACGAATATGCTCATCAATATAATCCCTTATAATCCCTTCAAATATCTTCCCCACTATTGATGTCAGACTAACTGGTCTATAGCTTCCTGGATCATCCCTGCTTCCCTTTTTGAAGAGTGGCACCACATCAGCTTTACGCCAATCCTGGGGTACCATGCCTGAGGATAATGAGTCTTGAAAAATTAAGAGTAAAGGTGCACAAGCACATCAAAGGAGTCCTTGGCTTTTGTGCGGTATGGAGCTTAACGCCACCATATCGCTAGCACAAGGAGGTTTTTCAGTAACTCGTAATGGCAGCGCTATGGAGAGTGAAATAACGCAACCTTTTTGGTGTTAGTTTAGCTCGAAACTCGTAATCTACATGAAAGATAATCCCTTTATTCCCCATTCCCCAGTTTTGCAAAACCAACACGTTTTATTAATATACTTTTTACCTCTGTGATTACCATGTATCTAAGCCTCTGCAGACTGCCCCCTTATTTCAGTTCTTTGACAGACTTGCATTTTAGCCAATCAGTGCCCTCTCATAAGTAACTTCACGAGCGTGAGCACAATGTTATTTATATGACACACATGAACTAATGCCCTCTAGCTGTGAAAAACTGTCAAATACATTCAGATAAGAATCCCCAGATAAGAATCCCTGTCCCTTTAAATACTTCTTTGTGAAATAAATATTTTGTAGTGCAGGTGACCATTTTTACTTAAAGGGATATGAAACCCAAAAATTTTATAAAATGAATGCTCTATCTGAATCTTGAAAGAAATAACTGGGGTTTCATATCCATTTAATAGCTGTTTATCCCTTTATATAAGCATTTTTATTAATATTGTTAATTTATTTTATCCAGGTGTTTCTCTGGAAACCGCTGGGATCAAGATAGAAGACGTCCCCGAGATGGATGAAGGTGTCGGCGTTTGGATGAAGACTTCTTGCCGTCTGGATGGAGATGGATGTCCGGACTTCAGGAACCGTGAGTAGATATTCTGGGGTTAGTGTTAGTTTTTTTTTGGGGGGGGGGTTTTGGGTGGGTTTTTTTTTTAGGTTAGGGATGGGCACTTGTAAAAGAGCTAAATGCCCTTTTAAGGGCAGTGAAAATTAGCTGAATGCCCTTTTAAGGGCAATGCCCATACAAATGCCCCTTTAGGGGCAATGGGTAGTTTAGAATTTTTTAGAGTTAGGTTTTTTTATTTTGGGGAGTTGGTTGGGTGGTGGATTTTACTGTTGGGGGGACTTTGTATTTTTTTACAGGTAAAAGAGCTGTTAAACTTAGGACAATGCCCTACAAAAGGCCCTTTTAAGGGCTATTAGTAGTTTATTGTAGGTTAGGGGGTGATTTTATTTAGGGGGGGGCTTTTTTATTTTTATTAGATTAGGTGTAATTGTTTTTATTTGTAATAATTTTGTTTATTATTTTTTGTAAGCTTAGTGTTTTTTATTTTTCTTAATTTAGTGTTTTTTGTAACTTTTTAGTAGTTAGCTTTTTTTAATTTATAATTTAGATTTTTTAATTGGTAGTGTTTTTTTATTTCATTAGATTACTTATGTTAGGTTAATTTATAGTTTAATGTTGGGTTTATTTTTATTTCACAGGTAAGTTTTTATTTATTTATTTAAAGATAGTTATATTGAAATTTAAATTTAAAATTAGAGGGGTATTAGGTTTAGGGGTTAATAGTTTAATTTAGGGGGCGTGTCTAGGCATCAGTCATGGCTGGTCGCAGAATCTGAAGCTGCAACACAGATCCAAATAATTCCTCGGATATCCCTTGGAATCTACATAATTATCTCTACTTTTTATCTTATGCAGATGCCTGGGGTCTTGTTAAACAGACCCATATAAAACATCCGCTGTTTCTATGTCCTTTTCTTGCTAATTTTGACCTTTGAGCACTAAACGACGGCCTGCCTGGAGCGACACATATCCCCCCCGAGTGGCACTCAGGTTATGCCGCAAACAAGCAGATACACACCAACTGTTGCATTATATTGATCAAACTGAGCTATGACGGGCATAGAAAAAACTCTCCTATCGCTCATACATGAACTGAGTGACTCGCTAGATGAACATTATGCAGAGCTTTCAAGGCAAATCACTAACTCCTTCAACGCACATGGTCGCGACTATGGCTCCCATGGTGGCGACGCATCTCTGTGTGATTCAGCTGCGGAATGCTCAACACTCAGTCATTCACACGAGCCGATAGTAGCCTTGTGCCAGGATCCAGTTAAGGCTAACATTTCAGAAAACCTAGTCCAAATCGAACATGAGAACATAGCCTCAATAATGCTGAATGAGAAGCAGAGGGAAACTATGGCAGCTAATCCGGAGGGGTTGGTGAGCCGTTCAAGCGAGATTAGATCCCATCCTGCAGTAGATGAGAGAGAGCAATCTGCGGACATCAAATTTGAGAATGGATCCTGTCTTCCCCGATGTATAAAATACCCACGACGGAATCGAAAGACTGGGAACAATGGTTCCCAAACAAAGGAGGAATTGGCTACTATATTGATATAACAGTACAAGAAAATGTCCACAATAGGACTTTATAAGCTCTTGTTTGTTAAATAACTCCTTTTATACAAATACTAAAGTGTTGTCTAGTATGATAGCGAAGTGCTGGAATTTGCTCCAAACTTGCAATGCCACTTTCAGTTTCCTGGTTACACTTATGAATAAGGTAATTTACACTATGTTATCAAAGTTTTACAAGAGTGGTTGAATACAGTATATGTTATGTGGAACCAGGCTGCATCTTTGCTCCATTGCCGATGGACGTTTGGCTGTAACTACAAGACTCTATAGCTCCATTTCTGCAGTATAATATATGGAACTTTTTAGTTGAGAATTGGTATTAGTATAGCACCAAGCACAATGGAAGAAGAGAGAGAAGTTTCAAGTATGGTTAACTTATATCTAGATAGAGGCATGTAATATGCTTACATTTTGCAGTTCAGAATATTTATTACAATATCTGTGGAGAAGAACCTCCCTAGTTAGGGGATGAGAAGAATGGAAATGAATGGAGTCACATTGGTTAGGTAAAGTGAATCTTATGCACCACTTATAATTGTTTATTTACTGTTCCCCCTAGTATTATTTTGAAAATATTTGTGTTTATCATAAAGAGGTGATCATTGATCTTTCAGAGTTATTCTAGAATGTATAATCTTTTGGTCACCAGTTATACATCTAATCCTTCTAGATTAATTTAGTGCCAACCTGACTCTCAGCGGCCGAGGCAGTGGGAGGCATACTTAGCTACTACAATTACTCTTACCATCTAACATTTAGCTGGGTGATGTATAGCATAAAGGGACAGTTTGCTTTATCCTAGACATAAGATCCCACCTAAAACTAGTGCAAACAATATGAAAAATGCCTGACCATGAAATCTACTAATACCTGGTTCCCTTTACTTGCTTAGGTAAGACAACCCCATTACCATAGCCTATAAAGTCTATATAGGTACTGCACTCTCTCATAGCTAAAAATATATATTATGAAGCTAAAAGGCATATATATTTTGCTTAATGTCCTATACACTTATCTACATTAGTAAGAGGTCAATATATATTTTTTTTTTTTGACTTAGGGCATTCTAAACTTACATATTTAAAATATTATTCATTGTGTAGCTTGCAGAGAGTTAGCCATGTTTCCACCAATATCTCTTTTATGCATTAGTAATAGTTATGTTTATTATTTATAATGTTCTACAGTTTAAGAGTGATTAGGGAGAGTTACTAATCTATTCTTCTTTATTTCATGGTCTCAGCATTCATCCTAGGGTATATTACAGTACAATATGATGTCTTGCTTTACCATGTATATATTTTATTAATTTTTTGTTATTTGTTTCATTACCTAGGTTGTTACCCTAGGTTATATTACAGTTTGATATGATATCTTGATATTGCCATTTATACATTTATGTCTTGATCATAATTATATCAGTTGATGGACCCCATTTTTCTAGTCATATAAACATAGGCAAGTCTAAGAGGGACTTTAAGATGTCCCTAAAGGGGCTATATGAGAAAAAAATGAGGTTTCACTTAAATATGTGCACTTGGCTAAATGATAGGTAGGCCACTTATTATAGCGGCTTAAATATAGCGAAGGCTGAATTATGTTTAGTTTATGGCTCACTTGTGTTAGTGTGTAAGTCATTTCCACTTAACAGTGTATATTGTGATTATGCCTTCATTATAAATGTGCATATAATTTTGATGTTACACATGCTTAAAAAAAATCTAAATCTGTAAATAGTTTAATTTAGTGTTTTGTGATGTGGGGGCCGGCAGTTTAGGGGTTAATAGGTTTAGTTTAGTAGTTACTATGGAGGGGGGCTGGAGATTTAGGGGTAAATACTTTATTATAGTGTTGGCGATGTGGGGGACCAGCGGTTTAGGGGTTAATAGGTTTATTTAGTAGCGGCGATGTGTGGGTCGGATGTTTAGGGGTTAATAGGTTTATTTAGTGTGGCGATGTGGGAGGTCAGAGGTTTAGGAGTTAATAACTTTATTATAGTGTGGGCGATGTCGGGGAGCGGCGGTTTAGGGGTTAATATATTTAAATAGTTTGGGCAATATGGGTGGGCGGCAGATTAGCGGTTAATATGTTTATTTATTAGTCGCAATGTGGGTGGGAGGCAGATTAGGAGTTAATAGGTTTAATATAGTGTTTGCAATGTGGGAGGGTGGCGGTTTAAGGGTTAATATGTAGTTTATGGGGGTTAGTGTACTTTGTAACAGTTTAGTTATAAATTTTGTGAAACATTTTTGTTTCGCAAAATCCATAACTACTGCTCTCAGATAGCTGTATGGATCGTGTCGGTATAGGCTGTAACGCAAGAATTTTAGCCGGACCGCAGAACCTGTAATACTGGCGCTATGGAAAATGTTGTGTTACAGGTTAAAATGCTTGCGGTATAGCTATACCGACACGACTCGTAATATGCGTTCCTGGCCATTCCACGTGCAATGGCCAATTTTTCAGCATTAAAAGCCGTACCGCAACACTTGTAATCTAGCCGTATGTTTTTTAACAATAAAAATTCTGGAGTAGACTGTCCCTTTAAAGGATATAAAGGTAATTGTGCAGGTCTTTTTTTCTCTTCATTATAGAAAATGAAAATAATATGACAGAGTTCAAGAGACCTGAACTTTTGTTATTATCTCATGTTGCAAATACATGTCGGCACCTGACAGCAAATTTTCACATCTGCAACATATTGTTACAGAGATACTCCGGAGTTTCTCATTATTCTTCAGTAATCCAATACCTCTTTCCTGTGTTTCTTGTGTTAATAAATACACATCAATTTCACGGACACACTCCATATGCTGGGAGCCTGTTTAAACTAAATAATTTCAATAATTCTCCATACTTTATAAAGTTTGTATAAATGTTTATAGTCTGATATTGGGCTCATACAAAATACAGACTATGAGCTTCAAATAGACATTAAACACCTTAATTGTGTACTATACAATGTTTAATGGGGAGCAATATATTTCAACACATCAAAAATACATTACAAATTACAGTTACACTCATAATAACACACATTTAAAAAAATAAAGTTATAAGGACTCAAAGATTTGAGGTCTCAGGTGTTAGAAAAAAAAGGCTGCAAGGGGCTTTAACATAGACAAACTTACATATACATGTGTAAAGATGGATATGTATGCATAGATATATGTTTAAAAGTGTGTACATATGTATTTATTTATTTACAGACATATAATGAATTACAGCCCTTTACAGTCAAGTAGATGAAAACATCTAAAAAGCATATTTATGTAATATTCATATTTAATAAAGTGTTATACTGTGTATTTACTGTAAATATTTCACATTCCATTGTTCAGCACATAGCAGAATATATATATATATATATATATATATATATATATATATATACACACATACAGGACATGGAGGAGATGCAATTGTTAGATTCTACTGGCATTAGACATGGCCCATCCGTACAGGACATAAATATATCCAGATTAAAAAATAAAAGTACTTTTTACCCAGTGCAGATGAGAGGTAATTTGTTGGATATTTTTCAACAAACCATTGAAAACCAACTTGTTAAACTTGACACTGATTTAAAAAATCCTTCTACCACTTTTATTGGTATTGCAAAACATTCCAATAAAAACTTCACTGCATCTGACAACAAAGCATTGCGACAATTAACTTCAAACAAAAACCTTGTATTTCGGGAGTCGGAGAAGGGCAGTAACTTAGTTGTCTTAAATAGGCAAGATTATATCTCTGAGGCCCTTCGGCAATTATCAGATCGAAATACATATTGTATTCTGGCCACCAATCCCACGGTGGTTTACAAGGGTTTATTGGGGGAGATAGTGAAATACGCCATGGACAATGGCATTATTACAGCCAACATGTCGGAATATTTGATTCCGGATTGGCCGGTAACTGCCGTGTTTCACTATTTCCCCAAGATACATAAAAATCCCCTTAATCCCCGAGGACGCCCCATTGTGGCGGGGATAGGGTCCCTTAATGAACCATTATCATAATTGGTGGATATGTACCTGCAACCTTTGGTTCTGGCACTCCCTATCTACATCCAAGACACCACATCCTTTATCAGACAAATACAGGGGATTTCATGGAAATCCAGCTATACTTTGATGTTAATGGATGTTTCCTCGCTATATACGTCAATACCTCATGACAAGGGCTTGGAGGCCCTAGAGTTTTTTCTGAGACATAGATCGAACTATAACGAGGCAACAATATCTTTCCTGCTAATGGCCACGGAGTACTTGTTGACTCACAACTTTTTTCTTTTTGAAGGTCGTTTCTATCTCCAAAGATGTGGAACGGCCATGGGCGCCAAGTTTGCGCCATCATACGCCAACCTATTTTTAGGTTGGTGGGAGCTCTTCCACATATTTGGAGATAGAAACCCTTTTCGTAAACATATTATTTATTACGGTCACTATATCGACGACTTGGTATTTATTTGGTATGGGAACAATAAGTCTATCAACTTTTTTCACCAATTAGTGTCACACAACAGGTTGAACCTCAATTTTACAATTGAATCCAGTATGGACTCTCTAAATTTTTTAGATGTGACCATTAGACCGATTGGTGAGGTGATTCAAGTTGAATTATACCGTAAACCCGCGTCGGGTAACAGTATTCTCAAATATGACTCTTGTCATCCATCACACCTTCTTGCTTCCATCCCTAAAAGCCAACTCATCCGGGTAAAACGTAACTGTACTGATCCAAACACTTATGAACAAAAAGCTGTAGACACCATGAAGCGACTAAAATCACTAGGTTATCCTAAAACAATTTTGACACAAGCAAAAATTGATGTAGATAGGATTCCCAGGTCAGAACTCCTCACTTATAAAATGGATAAAAAGGAGAGTAACAAGAGTACCTTTTCCTCTGCACCAATTTTTGCTACACCATATAGCATGGAATATGGAAAAATATGCTAAATAATTAAACAGAGCTTACCTATTTTAGAGAATGATGAAAAACTAAGTCAGGTGCTAAAAGGTGGTTGTAAATTTGTGTCACGTAAAGCAAAAACTCTGAGGAATATATTATCTCCTTCTATGCTGCCCAGAGTTATCAATGATACATGGTTACAAAAACGTAAGGGGTGTTACAAATGTAACGCCTCTTGATGCAAGACGTGCTCACATATCATTCATTGCAATACCTGTAGATCTGAAGCATTGGATAAAGTAAGTGATATAAGATACTTTATTAATTGCAATAGCACTCACGTAATTTACTTATTGACTTGTCAAGGATGTAATATTCAATACGTGGGGCGCACCAAATGATCCTTGAAGGACCGGGTCATGGAACATAGAGGACCCTGAGTCAAAAACACCCATTGCTAAACATTTCAGATATTATCATAATTCTGACAGTACACTTTTGAAAGTTCAGGGCATAGACTTTATACCACAGCATACCCGGGGTGGAGACAGGGAAAAGAAACTTGATGAACGAGAGGTATTTTGGATTCTCCATCTAAAAACCAGGGTACCCACGGGCTTAAATTCCAGAATGGATGTAAATATGTTTATTCAACGTTGATAAACATATTTAAAATATATTGCAATACATAGTTTTTTACATATAGTGAATATTTATTAATTTGCATACAATATTTCCTTCAGGTAGTGCTATAGGTTTGAGTGAGGAAAGGGTCTTGATGTCCAATTAAATTAAATTATATATTCATATTTATATGTAGGTAATTATTTCATGTATATCATTTAATCAATACTTTATCATTTTTTGAAATATGGAGAAATTGCACAATGGTTCTGTACTATTGATATATAATAAAAGAATTAGTATTGCAGTGTCTATATACATACATATAGTTCTTCTAGGATAGAGTGGTTACATTAATCATGGTATTTTTGTGTTTGACACAGGATTTCAGGGGTTAATGAAATGTTTTTCAATTGATGTTATTTCATTGGATAGAAACCTGTATATAAGGAGCATTTCCACCACCTGTTCCATATCAGTCAACAAGTGCCCCAGAGGCATGAAACGCGTATGATGTCACAGGAGGTGATGTTCCCCCTGTTCCTGTTCTAACACCATGTTTTTACCAGTTGCTGTATGAGGATTATGATTTTATTATTAACCGAATAAAGACTGGCTTTTTACCTATTGCATCCCTGGTGTGCCGAGGAGTTTCCTTGTTATATATATATATATTTGTTATATATTTTTATTTATAAGTTCTGGAAGTTCAAAAATTAAAGAAGAAAAAACAAAACTTTACAAAAAACAAAAATACAGTTTCTTATCAATCAAAATAAACCAAGTAAATACAGAGTTATTTGACTATGTAATTTCAAGTTTTACACCTGTTATGGTTTCTAATGGATAAACTTTTTGTTTTTAAATATTAGTAGTTCTGCTTTGCTAAGGGAATAACATTTGGAAAAAAAAAATATATATATACCGTATATATATATATATATATATATATATATATATATATATATATATATATATATATATATATATATATATATTAAATATGATTCTATGACCTGTGGGCCATAGGTCTTTTATGTCCCACGAGTGTAGCCAAAATTGCTTGCTCAGCTGTCGCAGTGACTCGCCACCATCGGCTGTATTGTCCAACAGTGGGTTCAGTATTAGGAGATGTGTTGGGGCAATTTTAGGTGCTATTCAGCCTGCCTGTCTCAGGAGCCTCAGTGTATCATGACCATCTTGGTTGGCCGCACGCTCATAACCCCCCCCCCCCCCTCGGAAAAATATTTTTTGATGTCTAAGTCAGTATTGGTCAGCAAATCAACCTGCTCCATTATCAGTTGAAATCTCATTTTTTTCTGTAAATTTATTGAAGCTGGGCACCTTCTTATCTTTCCAGCTATTAAGTTTAATAGTACGGCTACAAAGAATGGCATTGTTAATTAACTTAACTTCTGTGAGAAGCAAAATGTATTCTATGTATTTTTAAATAGATATTCTTATATATATATAAAATTAGAAAAAGGCATGCACTCTCTGGATTTGTGCAAAAAAAAAGGGCTTTAATGGCACATCAAATAGGTAACGTTTCAGGAATCAATCTCCCCTTCATCAGACCAGATCACTTGGTCTGATGAAGGGGTGATTGATCCCCAAAATGTTACCTATTTGATGTGCCATTAAAGCCCTTTTTTTTGCACAAATCCAAAAATTTACTCAATTTTATGAGTACATTTGCCTGCACCCTGGTAGCTGCCCTTTAGGTGAGAGTGCGCTCTACATTGGAATTTTATATACAGTATATATATATATAAATCTAAAAACCTGTATATATCTATACCTGTATATAATCATATATATATTTTCATGCCGGGTTAGCAAACTTGAGAATATGCAATAGGGTTTGCTTGTGAGTATGGTGTTTTTTCCCCACTTTTTTTGCTCCATTGACTTCTAGAGGAATAGGTTATTATGTGCGCTATATTCTAAGTACGGCTTTTAACACATGGTGAGTTAGCGCGTGATCGAAACCAGTTTACTTTCAACTTGTAATACGAGCGCTACCCGACCCACACAAACAGCTTACTTCTAGCGGAGTTAGTGCTCAAGCGGAATCGTTATATACCACTCACATTGTAATCTAACTCTTAGTGATTTATGCCCCTTTATCATTTTCCTTTTCTGGTCCCAATAAACTCTTGGAGGCCTATTTATCAAAGGTCTGTCGGACCTGATCCGACAGTGTGGATCAGGTCCGACAGACATCGCTGAATGCAGAGAGCAATACGCTCTCCGTATTCAGCATTACACCGGCAGCTCTTGTGAGCTGCTGGTGCAACGCCGCCCCCTGCAGACTCGCGGCCAATCGTCCACCAGCAGAGGGTGTCAATCAACCCAATCGTACTCAATCTGGTTGAATTGTGGCGATCTCTGTCCGCCTCATTAATGTGCGTTTCTGGCGAGTCTGAAGACTCGCCAGAAACATGGGCCCTCAAGCTCCATTCAGAGTTTGATAAATGGGCCTCTTCATGTGTTTAAACTCACTCTATTACACTAAACAAATGTAAATGTTCTTCAATAGGCCATGAAACATGTACTCTTCATGTTAATCAAATTCAGCAGTTTTTTAACATTGCACATGCACGCACACACACACAAGTGCAAATACTCCTACACAAATACACACACAAGCATATAATCAAGATTGAAACAGTGTTTATCTGAAGATGGGCAGAAATACAGGAAATTCACTTTTAAGTAATAAGCACAAAACATTATTCTTCAACGAGGGTCTTGGTCACTCCCTGAGGTGTTCACCTTATGGGGCCGATTTATCAAGCCCTGTATGCATCTGTTTCAGGCTCGCTGGAAACAGGAGTTAAGAAGCATCAGTCATAAGACCGCTGCTCCTTAACTCGTCCCCCACCTCAGATATAATCGGGTTGATTGACACCCCCAGCTAGTGGCTGAATAGCCGCGAATGTGCAGGGGCGGCATTGCACAAGCATTTCACGAGAAAAATCTATTCATATAAACCAATCAATAGAGGTGCATAGCACCCCAGCACCCCTTTAAGACAGTCACTGGTATATAATGACCTTACAGCAGACATGGTAAAAGATTACTATAGAACAAGATGATTGAATGTTCATGTCAGGCAAAAAAAACTGTACCCTGGCCCATGAAATACAAAGTATCTGAGGTTTCAAAGCTGAAAGCCACATTTCAGGCTAGAGGTTCCAAGAGGTTCTGATTTGCTGCCAAACTTTTTCTAGTTCTATGTCAATAAGCCACAATCTAAAATATAATAACAGCTCATATTAAAGCCATTATTATATGCAAGCTAAACATTGTACAAGGCAAATACCAGATACATTATATTTGTTCCAAGTTTTTTTGCTGTTTTAGATGAACGGAAGTACGTTATTAGTGTAACGTTTATAACAAGGACTTAAAGGGCCATAAATCTCACTCAATCGTCTACATGGAGATACCTGCTCTTTAGCAGTATAATTAAAGGAATGTGAAAGTCAAAATTAAAGGGACAGTCTAGTCAAAAATAAACTTTCATGATTCAGATAGGGCATGTAATTTTAAACAACTTTCCAATTTACTTTTATCATCAATTTTGCTTTTTTTCTTGGTAGTCTTAGTTGAAAGCTAAACTTAGGTAGGCTCACATGCTAATTTCTTAGCCCTTGAAGGCTGCCTCTTATCTGGGTGTATTTTGGCAGTTTTTCACAACTAGAGGGCGTTAGTTCATGTGTGCCATATAGATACCATTGTGCTCACGCACGTGGAGTTACCTAGGGGTCAGCACTGATTGGCTAAAATGCAAGTCTGTCAAAAGAACTGAAATAAAGGGGCAGTCTGCAGAGGCTTAGATACAAGATAATCACAGAAGTAAAAACTATTTAAATAAAAATGTGTTGGTTATGCTAACTTGGGGAATGGGTAATAAAGGGATTATCTATCTTTTTAAGCAATAAAAATTCTGGTGTAGTCTGTCCGTTTAATTGTGAGTCCAATAAAGCATGGCATTTTAAGACACTTTTAAATTTATTTGTATGGTCAAGTTTAATTTGGCTTCTTAGTATACTTTGATGAAAAGCATATTTACATATCCTCGGCTGCAGCAATGCATTACTGGGAGCTAGCTAATGATTGGTGGCTATATACATTTGTTTCTTGACCAGATGTGTTCAGCTAGCTCCCAGGAGTGCAATGATGCTCTTTAGTTGGCTTCAACCATTTGCTTAAAGTGAAAGTCAATCCTAGCGTTTGTTTTTTAGCAAATAGCCGTGCGGGAAATCCGGCGCCACAAGACGCCAAGCCAGATATCCCACACAGCTATTGGCTAAGAGTTGAAAACAACACCTCTCAAGCAAAACAGCGTTCTGCCGTGGGCTGCCTGTGCAGATCAGTGCGATGAACGCTTGAAACAAATAAAGGAGCTTTCAGCATGAAGTATTTAATACTTCATGACTGAAAATCCCCTTTATTTGTTCCAATGGTCAATCCTAGTGTTTCACAAACGCTAGTATTGACTTTCACTTTAAATCCTTTACAGGGGTTAAACACATACAGGGGATTAAAAAAAAAGTCTACACACCCTTATAAAATTGAAGGTTTTTGCAATGTAAGAAGAGAAATAACCTGATGTAAATGTCAGAAGTTTCCCTCTGTAATGTGAACTTCCAACAAACAAAAATCAAGAGAAAAAAAACCAGTTAATTATTAGGAACATTTTGGACAGAGCCCTAGCCCTGAAATCAGTGCATGTGGAGTGAAGGCAACAGGCAGGATAATACTAAACCTGACTGCCAAACTGATTGACAAACAGACAGGCAGAATTATAACCAGCATGCTGTAGTGTGAGCACCTCTAGTATCAAAATGTCCAATTATAGGCATCACCCAGTCAGACTTCATGACAAACATAGTAACATAGTGACATAGTAAATGAGGTTGAAAAAAAGACCTAAGTCCATCGAGTTTAGCCTAAACAAATCTAATATACTTACAAAAAAAGCTCCACTTGAGTTTAAATGAATCCCATTAAAAGGTGACCCATTTAACACAAGCAAGCATATCCATGAATTCTGTTTCTAGCCAGAAATGTATCCAAACCATTTTTAAATGCATCCAAGGTGTTGGCATTCACTACCTCCTTTGGTAATGAGTTCCACAATTTGATTGCTCTTACAGTTAAAAAATCTTTCCATGATAGAAGATTAAATCTCCTTTGACCTGCCTTAATCCTCTTGTCACAACATTTTTCTTGGAATAAACAGAGCTTCTGCCATCTCTGTATATGGGCCTTGAATATATTTATATAATGTAATCATGTCACCTCTCAGGCATCTTTTTTCTAGAGAAAACAGACCCAGTTTGGCCAACCGCTCCTCATAGCTTGAATTCTCCATTACACTTATTAGCTTTGTTGCCCTTCTCTGAACTTTTTCAAGGTCTGCAATGTCTTTTTTTGAGATTGGTCCCAAGGACCGCAAGCCATACTCAAGGTGAGGTCTTACCAGGGATTTATATAGTGATAGAATTTTGCTTTCCTTCCTTGAATCAATGCCTCTTGTAATACATGCTAGTATCTTATTAGCCTTAGCTGCCCTGCATTGTGCACCCATCTTTAGCTTGTTATTACTACTCTCAAATCCCTTTCCTCCAATGTTCGGCTAAGTCTTGTCCCATTTAAATAATACATTGCCTGCTTATTTTTACTTCCAAAATGTAGAACCTTGCATTTTCCCGTATTAAATCTCATTTTCCATTTACCTGCCCATACTTCTAATTTTTGCAGATCCCCTTGTAATGCTAGTTCAACCTGCTCTGACCTGATGAATTTACACAACTTTGTATCATATGAATATAGAGATGTTGCTTTTTAATCCTTGCTCCAAGTCATTAATAAAAATATTTAAAAGAACAGGGCCCGGTACTGATCCCTGGGGGACTCAACTGATTACCTTTGTCCAATCTGAGTATGATCCATTCACTACTACTCATTGCTCCCTATCTTTTATCCAGTTATTTATCCATGAGCTAACATTTTTAGCTATTCCCAGACCCTTCATTTTGTACATTAATCTCTCATGTGGCACTGTATCAAATGCCTTTCCCTTTATCTATATTTTTGCTTTCTTCCTTGTAGAATCTAATTAGATTAGTTTGACATAGTCTATTTCTCATAAAACCATGCTGATTTGAACTCATAATCTCATTTACACGAATATACTCATCAATATAATCCCTTATAATCCCTTCAAATATCTACCCCACTATTGATGTCACACGAACTGGTCTATAGCTTACTGGATCAGCCCTGCTTCCATTTTTGAAGAGTGGCACCACATCAGCTTTACGCCAATCCTGAGGTACTATGCCTGAAAATAATGAGTCTTGAAAAATAAAGAGTAGAGGTTTGTCTATAACAGTGCTAAATTCCCGTAAAACTCTTGGGTGTATTTCATCTGGGCCTGGAGATTTATTTACCTTAATATTAACCATTATTTTCCTGATATCCTCTAGACATAACCCAGTTAATGGTGTGGGCTGGCATGTTCTAGTTTGTTCCAAAGTATCCTCCATTTGTTCCTCTCTTGTGTATACTGAAGAAAGTAATTGGTTTAGTATCTCAACCTTCTTCCTGCAATGTTAATAATGCTACCTTCCACGCATTTTAATGTACCAATATTTTCATTCTTAGATTTTTTTGCTATTTTGTACAATTAATCTTTCATTTTCAATTTTTCTATTTTTTTATTTAGCCTCATTGGCTTGGATTTATATATTTTACTTTTATAACCCTATGGTATGTGTTGATGTGTATATTTATTTTACAAAGTTTTAAATGCTATCCATTTATCTTCTGTATTCTATTAAAGAATACAGGTACGATTTGTCCCAATTTATGTTATCTAATGATTTCCTTAAATCATTGAATTTTGCTTTCTAAAAATTAAAAGTCTAATTTAGGTTATTTCAAATGTGACCATGTTATGATCACTGTTGAAAATATATCTGTATAGTTTGATAGCACTAAATCCGATATAGCTTTATTCCTAGTTGGCTCCTCTATTAATTGTGACAAGAAGTTATCCCTGAGAACATATAAAAATCTATCTCCCTTAGCTGAATTACTAGTTTCATTGGCCCAGTTTACATCAGGGTAGTTAACATCTCTCATAATTACAGCACTGTTATTAGCAGCCTTACCTATTTGCATTAGTAGTTGAGTTTCCTAGATTTTACTAATGTTGGGGGGCTTATAGCAAGTCCCTAGTAATATTGTTTTAGTGTTTTTTCCCCCACTCCTTATTTCAACCCACATTGTCTCTACATTACCACCTGTATCATCATAAATATATTCCCTTATAATAGGTTTAAAGGGCTGAACCCAATTTATTTTCTTTTGTGATTCAGATAGAGCATGCAATTTTAAGCAACTTTCTAATTTACTCCTATTATCAATTTTTCATTGTTCTCTTGCTATCTTTATTTGAAAAAGAAGGCATCTAAGCTTTTTTTTTGGTTCAGGACTCTGGGCAGCACTTTTTATTGGTGGATGAATTTATCCACCAATCAGCAAGGACAACCCAGGTTGTTCACCAAAAATGGGCCGGCATCTAAACTTACATTCTTGCATTTCAAATAAAGATACCAAGAGAATGAAGAAAATTTGATAATAGGAGTAAATTAGAAAGTTGCTTAAAATGTCATGCTCTATCTGAATCACGAAAGAAAAAATTGGGGTTCAGTGTCCCTTTAACCCCTTAACGACCAACGACGTATGGGGTACGTCCTGCAAAAAAATGCAGTTAATGACCAAGGACGTACCCCGTACGTCGTTGGTCTTTGAAAGCAGTGGAAGCGATCCTGATCACTTCCAACTGCTTTCATGTTATAGCAGTGATGCCTCGATATTGAGGCATCCTGCTATAACATTTTTTAGCCGTCCGATGCAGAGAGAGCCACCCTGTGGCCCTCTCTGCATCGGCCATCAATGGCCATGTTCGTTGGTGGGTGGGAGCTGATCCAGGGAGGCGGGTGGGCGGCCATTGGTGGGAAGGGGGGCGGGATCGAGTGTGCGTGCGTGCACGGGTGCGCGCGCGTGCACGTGAGCATGTGCGCGCGCGTGCGCGGGTGCGGGTGCGGGTGCGCGCGCGGGGGGTGGGAAACCTACACTATGGAACAACAGGGGTACTTGGTGGGAGAGAGGGTGGCATCATAAAACATTTTAACGATCTGGGAGGGTGGGAGGTTGGGGGTTGAGGGGGGGCAGCTACATAATTGAGGGGGGGCAGCTAAATAATAAAATAAAAAAAATTGATAAAAAAAACATTTGATTTCAAACTGGGTACTGGCAGACAGCTGCCAGTACCCAATATGGAGCATAATAAGGCAGAGAGGGGGGTTAGAGAGCTGTTTGGGGGGGATCAGGGAGGTTGGGGGCTAAGGGGGGATCCTACAGAGCAGAATTATTATTGTTTTTTTTTTTAAATCCCCAAAAAACTCTTATTTTAGTACTGGCAGACTTACTGCCAGTACTTAAGATGGCGGGGACAATTGTGGGGTGGGGGAGGGAAGAGAGCTGTTTGGGAGAGATCAGGGGGTGTGATGTGTCATGTGGGAGGTTGATACCTACACTAAAGCTAAAATTAACCCTACAAGCTCCCTACAAGCTCCCTAATTAACCCCTTCAATGCTGGGCATTATACACGTGTGGTGCGCAACGGCATTTAGCTGCCTTCTAATTACCAAAAAGCAAAGCCAAAGCCATATATGTCTGCTATTTCTGAACAAAGGGGATCCCAGAGAAGCTTTTACAACAATGTATGCCATAATTGCACAAGCTGTTTGTAAATAATTTCTGTGAGAAACCTAAAATTGTGAAAAATGTAACGCTTTTTTTTATTTGTTCGCATTTGGCGGTGAAATGGTGGCATGAAATATACCAAAATGGACCTAGATCAATACTTTGGGTTGTCTACTACATTATACTAAAGCTAAAATTAACCCTACAAGCTCCCTACAAGCTCCCTAATTAACCCCTTCAATGCTGGGCATAATACACGTGTGGTGCGCAGTGGCATTTAGCGGCCTTCTAAATACCAAAAAGCAATGCCAAAGCCATAAATGTCTGCTATTTCTGAACAAAGGGGATCCCAGAGAAGCATTTACAACCATTTATGCCATAATTGCACAAGTTGTTTGTAAATAATTTCAGTGAGAAACCTAAAGTTTGTGAAACAATTTGTGAAAAAGTGAACAATTTTTTTTATTTGATCGCATTTGGTAGTGAAATGGTTGCATGAAATATACTAAAATGGGCCTAGATCAATACTTTGGGATGTCTTCTAAAAAAAAATATATACATGTCAAGGGATATTCAGGTATTCCTGAAAGATATCAGTGTCCCAATGTAACTAGCGCTAATTTTGAAAAAAAGTGGTTTGGAAATAGCAAAGTGCTACTTGTATTTATTTCCCTATAACTTGCAAAAAAAACAAAGAACATGTAAACATTGGGTATTTCTAAACTCAGGACAAAATTTAGAAACTATTTAGCATGGGTGTTTTTTGGTGGTTGTAGATGTGTAACAGATTTTGGGGTTCAAAGTTAGAAAAAGTGTGTTTTTTTCCATTTTTTCCTCATATTTTATAATTTTTTTTATAGTAAATTATAAGATATGATGAAAATAATGGTATCTTTAGAAAGTCCATTTAATGGCGAGAAAAACGGTATATAATATGTGTGGGTACAGTAAATGAGTAAGAGGAGAATTACAGCTAAACACAAACACTGCAGAAATGTAAAAATAGCCTTGGTCCCAAATGGACAGAAAATGGAAAAGTGCTGTGGTCCTTAAGGGGTTAAGGATAGGTTTAATATACATGCAGATTCCTCCACCCTGTTTATTACTCCTGTCCCTCCTAAATAAAGTATAACCCTCTAGGTTAACTGCCCAGTCATGTGAATCATCAGTTATACTGATAACATCAAAGTCCTCTTCTGCAACTAAGAGCTCCAGCTCCCCCATTTTACTCATCATGCTTCTTGCATTTGCTGTCATACATTTAATTTTCATGTGCTTTCTGCTGCTATTTGGTGCGCTGTCCTCCAAACTTTCTAATGTGACATTTCCTAAATCATCCCTTCCTTTTACATTAAGGTTTAGCTAATTTAAAGGTTTTCGCAGATGCTGAAACTCACCAATCGTGCTTATTTTAATGAACCTAAATTAATGATATCTGTTTTACTCGAACAGAGCGTGGGTGGCAATAACCAATATATTGGAGGACAAATTAAAACTATTTTCTACTGATGAAGTGTTCCTAGAAGAAGTGGCATTTACTAGAGGTGTTCCTCAGGGATCAGTTTTGAGGCTTGTTGTATTTAACAAATTTATTAGTGAGATCAGCAGGGAGCTAAAATGAAAGATAAGACAATACAGGAGACATTGGGGGTGTGAATACCTTGTTCACGATTTATACTAGGAAACAAAAAGTTAAAAGTTTGGATTACAAATTGCCAACATAACTTTTACAATTTGAATCTAAGAGTAACGATTTTGTAGGTATACTATTGGCCATTGAAGGTCACATGACCGAAGGAAGAACTAGGAACATTCAATCTCCCTAGGATATCCTAGCGGACTGACTTTTCGGACCTGTCAAAAGAACGCTAAGGGAATTTTATAATAGAATTCTTGCTTAGAGTAGCATTGATGTGGGTTGGTTGTTTTAGCTAATTGTGTTTATACATTGCATGTAATTTGATGAGTGCGCACTCGTAATTTTAAAGTAATGCAAGCCTAATCACTGTTGCAATTTTTAATTTTAATATTAAACAATTGTGTATTTAGCTTTTGAGCACTTCTCTTTTTATATATTTTAAAGATATGAGTTTTTGCTGACAATAAAATATATTTGTAATAGAATTGATGTTCTGGGGCAAATACGTGATTTAAAAAAAATGGATGATTTGACAAATTACTGGGATCTAAAGTTCAGCATTGCAAAGCACAACGTCATGCACTATTTAGGAAACAAATATCTAAAGGTTAATTACAGACTCAATTACACTTTACCAAATGTTGCAAAGAAAGAACAGGACATGAGAATTGTTATATTGGATGATTTGATGTTTGGTAAACAATAAGGTATTGTAGCAAGTATGGCTAGTAAAATATTTGGTTGTATAGGTAGAGGTATTTGCAGAAGAAATAGTAAGGTTTTGATGCTATTTTACATGTCACTAGTTAGTCGTCATCTTGAGTATTGTGTACAGATTTGGAGGCCATATATCTAGAAATGAGGGCTACTAAAACTGAACATGGTCTAAAAAAATATAATTTACAAAGAAAGACTTGATGACCTAAATATGTATAGCGTAGAGGAGAAAATAAAATTGAGGTGATATGATAGAGACTTGCAGGTATGTTAAGGGACTTAATAAGGTTGAGGCTGAAAGTTCTGTTTCACAAAATAGCAATACCAGTACAACTGGTCATGTGTCCATTAGAGGTGGTAAAGACATACACAGGGCTAGATCATGAGTGGCACGCTAACCATAAAGCGCAAGCGGATAAGAGTATATCTCAAATTTTTGTGCAATAGAAATAGCACGTGTATTGCGGGTTGAAAGTAAACGCTGTCTCTTGAGCGCAGTCTAATATAATGCGCGTCGGGTTAGCACAACTTCAGAGCTCTGGTTAACTGTTACGCGTGACAAAAAAGTAACACAAAACACATCAAAAATAAACTTAATAGTACCGTTACAATCATAATAACAATGGCCTTGATTTTGAGTTTTGCGTTAGAGGCTATGCGGTGCTAACGAGCAGTTTTCCCTCACCGCTCATTTACCTGCAGCTCTGGTATTACGAGTTTTCAGAAACCCGGCGTTAAAAGACAAGAAGTGAGCGTTGAGCAAAATTTTGCTCATGACCGCACTCCAATACCAGCGCTGCTTAAGTCAGCGGTGAGCTGGTCGTATGTCCTCGTGCACGATTTCCCCATAGGAATCAACGGGGAGAGCCGGCTGAGAAAAGTCTAACACCTGCAAAAAAGAAGAGTAAAGCTCCTTAACGCAGCCCCATTGATTCCTATGGGGAAATAAAAGTTATGTCTACACCTAACACCCTAACATGAACCCCGAGTCTAAACACCCCTAATCTTACACTTATTAACCCCTAATCTGCCACCCCCGACATCTCCAACACCTGCATTATATTTATTAACCCCAAATCTGCCGCTCCGGACACCGTCACCACCTACATTATACTTATGAACCCCTAATCCGCTGCCCCCAACATCGCCGACACCTACATTATATATATTAACCCCTAATCTGCCGCCCCCAATGTCGCCACAACCTACCTACACTTATTAACCCCTAATCTGCTACCCCCAACATCGCCGCCACTATATTATAGTTATTAACCCTAAATCTAAGTCTAACCCTAACAACCCCTAACTTAGATATAATTTAAATAAATCTAAAGAAAACCTACTATCATTAACTAAATTATTCCTTTTTAAAACTAAATACTTACCTATAAAATAAACCCTAAGCTAGCTACAATATAACTAATAGTTACATTGTATCTATCTTAGGGTTTATTTTTATTTTACAGGCAAGTTTGTATTTATTTTAACTAGGTACAATAGTTTTAAAATAGTTATTAACTATTTAATAACTACCTAGCTAAAATAAATACAAAAGTACCTGTAAAATAAAACCTACCCTAAGTTACACTAACACCTAACACTACACTATAATTAAATAAATTAACTAAATTAACAACAATTAAATCAATTAAATGAAATTAGCTAAAGTACAAAAAAAAATTACAAGATATTTAAACTAATTACACCTAAATCTAATAGCCCTATCAAAATAAAAAATCCCCACCAAAATAAAAAAAAAACCCTAGCCTAAACTAAACTACCAATAGCCCTTAAAAGGGCCTTTTGCAGGGCAAAGTAATCAGCTCTTTTACCTGTAAAAAAACGGCATCTTCTATCTTCATCCATCCAAGATGGTGTCCCTTAGATTCCGATTGGCTGATAGAATTCTATCAGCCAATCGGAATTAAGGTAGAAAAAATCCTATTGGCTAGCTCAATCCTATTGGCTGATTGGATCAGCCAATAGGATTGAACTTCAATCCTATTGGTTGATTGCATCAGCCAATAGGATTTTTTCTACCTTAATTCCGATTGGCTGATAGAATTCTATCAGCCAATCGGAATCTAAGGGACGCCATCTTGGATGACGTCACTTAAAGGAACCGTCATTTAGTAAGAAGACTTTGTTGAAAGAGGATGCTCCGTGCCGGATGTCTTGAAGATGGACCCTCTCCGTGCTGGATGGATGAAGATAGAAGATGCCGTCTGGATGAAGATAGAAGATGCCGTCTGGATGAAGACTTCTGCCCGTCTGGAGGACCACTTTGCTCGGCTTGGATGAAGACTTCTCATGGCTTTGTTGAGGACTTCGGCCCAGCTTGGATTAAGACTTCTCCTGGTAAGTCGATCTTCAGGGGGTTAGTGTTAGGTTTTTTTAAGGGTGTATTGGGTGGGTTTTATTTTTAGGTTAGGGTTTGGGCTTGTAAAAGAGCTAACTGCCCTTTTAAGGGCAATGCCCATCCAAATGCCCTTTTCAGGGCAATGGGGAGCTTAGGTTTTTTTAGTTAGTATTTTATTTAGAGGGTTGGTTGTGTGGGTGGTGGGTTTTACTGTTGGGGGGGTTGTTTTTATTTTTTTTTTACAGGTAAAAGAGCTGATTACTTTGGGGCAATGCCCCGCAAAGGGCCCTTTTAAGGGCTATTGGTAGTTTAGTTTAGGCTTCGGGTTATTTTTATTTTGTGGGGGCTTTTTTTATTTTGATAGGGCTATTAGATTATGTGTAATTAGTTTAAATATCTTGTAATTTGTTTATTATTTTCTGTAATTTAGTGTTTGTTTTTTTATGTACTTTAGCTAATTTAATTAAATTTATTTAATTGTTGTTAATTTATTTAATTATAGTGTAGTGTTAGGTGTCAGAGTAACTTAGGTTAGGTTTTATTTTACAGGTACTTTTGTATTTATTTTAGCTAGGTAGTTATTAAATAGTTAATAACTATTTAATAACTATTGTACCTAGTTAATATAAATACAAACTTGCCTGTAAAATAAAAATAAACCCTAAGATAGATACAATGACCTCTAGTTATGAAGCCATCTACTTACCTGCATTCGCCGGCCCAATACGCTCGCCTAAGCTCGCCTACCATTGCCGCCGCGGACCTGAATACGTTCACCAAAGTTATCAAAAAAGCTGTCAAGAACCCGCGCACCAAGTACGGAGCGATGAGCAGCGGACTGTTTTTAACTGACAGTCATCGATCTCGCTGCTCATCGGCTTCTTCGCAGCTTTCCTGATAGCTTGTCACTAAGCACCCACACTAAACTATACTGTTTTACCCCCTAAACTGCCGCTCCCGGAGCCCCCCGCACCTAAATAAAGTTATTACCCCCTAAACCACCGCCCCTGGACCCCGCTGCAACTAAAATAAATGTATTAATCCTCTAAACCGCCGCTCCATGACCCCTATCCGGCCCCCCACTACACCGCCGCCACCTATATTCAAGTTACTAAGCCCTATCCTGCGGATCCCGGACCCCGCCGCAACTAAATAAATTGTTTAACCCCTAAACCGCCATACCCGGAGCCCACCGCCAGCTATATTAAAGTTATTAACCCCTATCCTGCCCTCCACTACACAGCCGTCACCTACATTAAGCTCATTAACCCCTAAACCGCCACTTCCGGACCCCATTATAACTAAATTAAATGTTTAACCCCTAAACCGCCGCTCCCGGACCCCGCCGTCACCTATATTAAACTTTTTAACCCCTATCCTGACCCCCTATACCGCCGCCACCTATATAAAACTTATTAACCCCTAAACCTAAGTCTAACACTAACACTAACACCCCCCTAACTTTAATATTATTTTAATAAATCTAAATAAAACTTACTATTATTAACTAAATTATTCCTATTTAAAAATTTAATTTAATTTAAAAATAAATACTTACCTATAAAATAAACCCTAAGATAGCTACAATATAACTAATAATTATATTGTAGCTATTTTAGGATTTATTTTTATTTACAGGCAACTTTGTATTTATTTTAACTAGGTAGAATAGTTATTAAATAGTTATTAACTATTTAATAACTACCTAGCTAAAATACTTACAAAATTACCTGTAAAATAAATCCTAACCTAAGTTAAAATTAAACCTAACACTACACTATCATTAAATTAATTAAATAAATTAACTACAATTACCTAAAATTAAATTCAATAAACTAAACTATAGTACAAAAAACCCACTAAATTACAGAAAATAAAAAAGAATTACAAGAAGTTTAAACTAATTACACCTAATCTAAGCCCCCTAATAAAATAATAAAGCCCCCCAAAATAAAAAAATGCCCTACCCTAGTCTAAATTACAAAGTAACCAGCTCTTTTACCAGCCCTTAAAAGGGCTTTTTGCGGGGCATTGCCCCAAAGTAATCAGCTCTTTTACCTGTAAAAAAAAAATACAACCCCCCCAACATTAAAACCCACCACCCACATACCCCTACTCTAACCCACCCGAACCCCCCCTTAAAAAAACCGGATTGAACTTCAATCTGATTGGCTGATTGAATCAGCCAATCAAATTTTTCCTACCTTAATTCCGATTGGCTGATAGAATCCTATCAGCCAATCGGAATTCGAGGGACACCATCTTGGATGACGTCCTTTAAAGGAACCTCCATTCGTCGTTCAGTCATCGGTTGAAGAAGATGGCTCTGCGTCGGCTCCTTGGAAGATGGCTCTGCTCCGGATGGATGAAGATTGAAGACGCCGCCTGGATGAAGACTTCTGCTGGATGGAGGACCTCTTCTGCGCCACTTCGATGAAGATTTCGGCCCGGTTGGGTGAAGACAGCTCAAGGTAGGGTGATCTTCAGGGGGTTAGTGTTAGGTTTTTTTAAGGGGGGTTTGGGTGGGTTAGAGTAGGGGTATGTGGGTGGTGGGTTTTAATGTTGGGGGGGTTGTATTTTTTTTACAGGTAAAAGAGCTGATTACTTTGGGGCAATGCCCCGCAAAAAGCCATTTTAAGGGCTGGTAAAAGAGCTGGTTACTTTGTAATTTAGCATAGGGTAGGGCATTTTTTTATTTTGGGGGGCTTTATTATTTTATTAGGGGGCTTAGATTAGGTGTAATTAGTTTAAACTTCTTGTAATTCTTTTTTATTTTCTGTAATTTAGTGTTTGTTTGTTTTTGTACTATAGTTTAGTTTATTTAATTTAATTTTAGGTAATTGTAGTTAATTTATTTATTTAATTTAATTATAGTGTAGTGTTAGGTTTAATTGTAACTTAGGTTAGGATTTATTTTACAGGTAATTTTGTAAGTATTTTAGCTAGGTAGTTATTAAATAGTTAATAACTATTTAATAACTATTCTACCTAGTTAAAATAAATACAAAGTTGCCTGTAAAATAAAAATAAATCCTAAAATAGCTACAATATAATTATTAGTTATATTGTAGCTATCTTAGGGTTTATTTTACAGGTAAGTATTTAGTTTTAAATAGGATTAATTTAGTTAATACGAGTAATATTATTTAGATTTATTAAAATAATATTTAAGTTAGGGGGGTTAGTGTTAGACTTAGGTTTAGGGGTTAATAATTTTAATATAGGTGGCAGCGGTATGGGGGGGCAGGATAGGGGTTAATAACTTTAATATAGGTGGCGGCGGGGTCCGGGAGCAGTGGTTTAGGGGTTAAACAATTTATTTAGTTGTGGCGGGGTCCGGGATCCGCAGAATAGGGGTGAATACGTTTATGTAGGTGGCAGCGGTATAGGGGGCGGCAGATTAGGGGTTAATATGTATAATGTAGGTGGCGGTGGGGTCCGGGAGCGGCAGTTTAGGGGTTAATAAGTTTATTTAGTTGCGGCGGTGTAGGGGGGCAGATTAGGGGTGTTTAGACTCGGGGTACATGTTAGGGTGTTAGGTGCAGACATCTCCCATAGGAATCAATGGGATATCGGGCAGTAGCGAACATGAGCTTTTGCTATGGTCAGACTCCCATTGATTCCTATGGGATCCGCTGCCTCCAGGGCAGCGGATTGAAATCCAGGTACGCTGGCCCGGAATAGTGGCGAGCATACCTGGTAGTAGTTTGATAATTACCAAAAGTAGTCAGATTGTGCCGAACTTGTGTTCGGAACATCTGTAGTGATGTAACCATCAATCTGTGTCGGACTGAGTCCGGCGGATCATAGGTTACGTCACTATATTCTACTTTTGCTGGGCAGTAAGGCTTGAACTAAGGCGAATCAGCCTTGCCACAAATATGCTGTGGAATTCCAGCGTATTTGCAGTTGATGGCTTGATAACTAGAGACCCATGTAACTATTAGTTATATTGTAGCTAGCTTAGGGTTTATTTTATAGGTAAGTATTTAGTTTTAAATAGGAATAATTTAGTTAATGATAGTAATTTTCTTTAGATTTATTTAAATTATATTTAAGTTAGGGGGTGTTAGGGTTAGGGTTAGACTTAGATGTAGGGGTTAATAACTTTAATATGGTGGCAGCGACATTGGTGGCGGCAGATTAGGGGTTAATAAGTGTAGGTAGGTTGTGGCGACATTGGGGGCGGCAGATTAGGGGTTAATATATATAATGTAGGTGTCGCGATGTTGGGGGCAGCAGATTAGGAGTTCATAAATATAATGTAGGTGGCGGCGGTGTCTGGAGCGGCAGATTAGGGGTTAAAAATTTTATTATAGTGTTTGCGATGAGGGAGGGCCTCAGTTTAGAGGTTAATAGGTAGTTTATGGGTGTTAGTGTACTTTTTAACACTTTAGTTATCAGTTTTATGTTACAACTTGTACCATAAAACTCATAACTACTGACTTTTAAATGCGTTAGGGATCTTGGAGAGGGTGTACCGCTCACTTTTTGGCCTCCCAGGACAGAGTTGTAATACCAGCGCTATGGAAGTCCCATAGAAAAAAGACTTTACAAAGTTTACGTAAGTCGTCTTGCGGTAAGGCCAAAGAAGTGTGCGGTGACCCTAAACTTTCAAAACTCGTAATACCAGCGGGCGTAAAAAAGCAGCGTTAGGACCTCTTAACGCTGCTTTTTTACCCTAACGCACAACTCATAATTCGAATGTCTGTTAAAAATTATTCTTTTAAAAATTGCATTAAAAAGTTATAAGGGCTCAAAGATATGATATCTCAGGTGTCAGAAAAAAAAGGTCTGCAAAGGTCTTTAATATAGAGATACATACATATATACTGTATATGTACTGTATATGTGTATATACTGTATAAATATATATATATATATATGTATTTACAGGCATATATACACATGTAAACACATAAATACATACAGTTTAC